>NC_060169.1:4126064-4185912 GCF_021292245.1 Micropterus dolomieu | reverse complement strand
GTTTCTGGGATCCACTATATCCCGGGACCTGAAGTGGGAGCCCAACACTGACACCATCATCAAGAAGGCCCAGCAGAGGATGTACTTCCTGCGTCAGCTCAGGAAGCTCAACCTGCCTAAAGAGCTGCTGATCCAGTTCTACACAGCCATCATCCAGTCCGTCCTCTGCACCTCCATCACTATGATCTGCCACCAAAAAGGACAGGAGCAGACTACAACGGAAAGTCAGGACTGCAGAAAAAATAATCGGTGCCAACCTGCCCTCCATTCAGGACTTATACATTTCCAGAGTCAGGAAACGAGCAGGAAACATCACTGCAGATCCATCTCACCCCGGACACAACCTGTTCCAGCTCCTCCCCTCTGGTAGGCGCTACAGAGCACTGTACGCCAAAACCAACAGACTCAGGAACAGTTTCTTCCCACAAGCCATCACTCTGATGAACAGCTGATTTCTGACTCACAGTGTCAGGAACAATTCCTGTGCAATAACCCAGTAACTCTGTCTCTAATCAGCACCTGTTCACTGGTTTCCACTTATTATTTATTTATTCACCATTCTCTATTTCAGTGCTGTTCATACTATGTTCATACTATGTCATATTGTATATACTCTATACCAATACACCTACCTCAGGTCATGAGGTCATAGGTCTTATTTATTTTTTCCAGCATCCTTTGCACTATGTTCCATCACACTGTGTACATGTGTACATGTATGTGTACCTGTACATCATATCCACCTTCAACATGTACATAATGAGAATAGTTCACTCTTGCATCCTTTGCACTCTGATCACTGCACTATTTGTCAATATGTCTATATTGTTTTGTTCATAGTGTGTATATTAGTGTTGTCTATTCTGTAGTTTGTGTCTGATTTTATTGTATAAGTAAGCACAGCGTGAGCAATGTACAATCCTGAGTCAAATTCCTTGTATGTGTACACATACCTGGCAATAAAACTGATTCTGAAATTCACCAGGTGGCCAAAAACACGATCACTAATGAATGCTAATGTTGCTAATTGTTTGCTAACATGATGTAACCTACAACTACTTTGTAAGCTGGTGGCAGGGTAGTGTTTGTTTCTCTATAAGCTTATTTTAGCTAGTGGCAAAAATCAATCCATGGGGCATTTAAGATACTGTTCACCAACAGCTAGGGAACCTGTCAACAGTTTAGTGGAAGGGCCTCAAATGGGATCTGGTGCCACCCCAGATCCCTCCCTCAAAGTGCATAAATTGTGAATTGAGTGCTGCTGCTGACTGCTGCACAATACTGTCATCGGTGGTCGGAGGCTTTAGTGCAACAACACTGTCAGTGATCATCACTGCTTTTTGCTTTTGCACCAGCAATAGAGATAGCAAATACAATGTTGAGTTTTATAGCTTCATTCAAATACAGATGACAGAATATACAAAAGCTACAGAGATGCATACAATTGAAATGCTGCCAATGCAAGCAGAACAGTGCAAATACAACCTAGGGTCCTGAGTGGCTCCACTGGTAGTTCCTGTTGTACATGCCTTTTCTGAAGGCAGAACTCTATTATTATTTAGAAGTAGCAATCATCTAGTCTCAGGCCCACTTCCTCAACCTGCCTCATACAAGTAGCGATAAATTCCACAAGGGATGTTAGATAACTGATAGGTTCTCAGTTTTTCAACCCAAACCTCATTAAAATACTTTATAATTGTACTAAGAACAACTTCAACCACAGCTTTGGTTTTGAGATTCTCGCCATTTTGTTTTTTGTATTATTTGGCATCAAATGTGGCAATCCTTTAGGATTTCAAAGTCATTTTAAATCTCTTTTTTAGAAAATACTAAGTTATAATAGTAACACGTTCTGGTAATAAAAAGACATTTGCAAATCATTCTTTCTGTAGGTATGCCAGTATAGGAGTATTTATGTAGACCAGGAATACAAAATATGGTCAAAATAAAGTGAATCAAACCTGAGAGAAATCCTGCTTTATGCTTTTGTAGCATCCTTAAAGACTCCTCTTTTTGTAAACTGATATCACTGTTTTTGAAGGCCTGAACAAGTTGAGAGGCTGAATGATTATTTATAGGTAAGGATGTAATGGTAAACAACAATTTAATAAGGGCCGGGTTAAAAAACAGTGAACCCACCCTTGTTGATGTCACAAAGGATCATATCCTGCTTACAAACTCGTGGTCTGCTGAGCTGACAAGAACAACCACCTAACCTCAGGTGGAGGTGTCTGCTGACCGCCTGCAGGGGCTGCACCTCAGCCATCTCAGGTGGCCTGGGAAACCCCCATCTGCCCCTGCAGCACACACTGAAAGCAACAGTTATATTTTTGGAGTGGCCACAGGCACTGTGGCTCGCTCCCTAAGGCTTCAGTTCACTTCAGGATGAGTCGGCCATGTGGCACTCTGAGCCGGGATTAACAAGCAGAGAGCAGTTTGTCCCGACAGCCGCTCGCCGAAGGTAAACCAGTCAAACTCAGTGTCTGTTGATTGACAAGCTGGTGGTACTGCAGCGTGGTCCTGACCTGTTAGCCAGGTGCTAACCTGCAGACGGTGCTTAGGATTTGATAGAATCACATGCACGATCTTAAATGCATGATGCATATCAGACATCCATGAGAGGAAGAGCTTGCAGTGCAGTTTTTACTATGTTGTATGTTTCTGCACAATTTTGTGCCATGATAGATAAATATAAGCATGAGTCAGCAAAGAAAATCTGCACACCTCCACATTGATTATACTTTGATTCTTTTCTTGGACTTTATCTCCACCTTTAATTGTAAATGGTAAATGAATGAATTGTCTCTGTCTCCCTTCTTACACTGAAGTATTGTTTACTTTGCAGCCTCTCCAGTAAAACACTAGCAACACCTATTTCCACTTCAGGTAAGTGTTGCTCAGATATATAATGTGGCAACCTGATAATTAAAGAAGAGCTTTCCCTCCAGTTTGTTCAATAGAGCACTTTAAAGCAAGATAGATTGAGGTCATGGTACAGTTTTATCGCAAAGCTAATCTTATACTTTCCCCTTTTGAGCTGCTCCAATGGAAGCCTCTCAGATATCCAACCCCAGAACCTTAAAAGGGGGACTTCTCATGTATCAGCAGGCCTCCTTGTCACTGTGAGTGCCGGAGTCACTTTGACAACAGAGATTCATGTTAACTCATTTGCTCAAAAGCAGCCAAACATCCCAGTGTTTATATTTCAAGAAATGGACAACATCTCACAGGAGGTATTTCTATGCTGCAGCTTCTATACTTGAAACGTTCAAGTCAGAGGTAGTTAAACTTGCAGAAAATATCCAATTGGGTATATTTATCTAGCTTCTCTCAGACCAAACTGGTGGTAACATGACTGTTACGACCCCTGACATTAATGAAAATTTAAGATAATCATTGGTCTGAAACACAAGGCTAATCTCACAGTCAGAGCAGCTCTGAGAGGATTTGGGCCTCGGATTGATTTCCAGTAGACTGAGGCTGTTTGTGTGAGTGCAGGACAGCAGGCAGCAGGTGCTTGGTGTCAGGATGTTTGCTCTTATTTCCCTTCGTCTAAAATTAGGCGGTGGACCTTTTCTAGTGTCACCCAAAGATACTCCAGTATTCACACAGAAAGGAAACAATTCAACTCATGTTGCCCCTCGAGCCAACCAAGTAACAGTATATCATACAGTAAACAAAACTATCATAAAATGTTAGTATAATTTGAATTTTAATTATCTTTTGAGATATTCGGTAAGCTTCAATACAATATGTGGGTCAAAATTCAACCATCTTTACAGTTTCCCACATTTGCTGTCTTCAAGCATCTTTGTCTTATATAATCTGGGTGCAGAGGAATGTATATCACTTTTATTGTCATTTAATTATGCTTCTGACCATAGACCTTCCTCTTATCGCTTGGTTGTGATGACAATGACAAAGGAATTAGGGACCCAATTCACTGCTACTGTTATGAACATTAGCTAAATGCTTCCACTCCCTTCTCCCTGCGTGAACCTGCTCCACCTCCTGTATGTGTCAATCACCTTTGGGTTTACTTTTATTTCCTGCAGAGGTCATTTTTAAATCCGACAGTCTCCTTGAGAGACTATTTTCATAAGTAGTTTGTCATCATTTCAAAGTAGCCTTGCCATAAGCAACAGCTTTACATGCCTTTCTATTTCCAATAGTGACGTTTCTTGTAGCCATGCAGCATCTTCAGGACCCAATTAAAAGTTTTAAAACCTGCTAATGAGCCTGTTGTCATAAGAGCTCATAGTTTTCTAAAGCCAGCTGCAGACGTGTCTCAGAGCCATTAGCATGTGTTAAATCAGTGCAGTGGGTAAGCAGCTGAATACACTATACTGGGAACAGGGTAGAAGATCACCTACACAGTAAATGACAAGGGAAGGCGAACTTAAACAGCTAATGTACTGAGGAATCCAACACCGGTGTAATTGAAGTTATTTTATTGTCTAAAAAGATTTACTACTGCTGAAATACCTTGAGATTATTATTCGCAGGATAAAAGGAAATACTTGTCCAGTATAAACAGGAAAAAGACTCAATGTTTGCATCACTGCCTTTTGTAAAATGTCCCGGGAATGTTATCATTACAACAGAATTTAAATACATTTCCAACCTAAAGCTTGAAATACAAAGAATGGTGAAGCAATAGTGGCTAAAATTTGTGTATCAAAGTATAAAAGATTTATTTCGCAATTCAGACGTCCAGCCTGCGTTTCACAAATCTTCATAGAACTGTCCAGCTGAAAAGGAAGAAAAACAATGTATTATCAGCATGTATACACAGATAATGACCTAAATCAAATATTAATTATGTATATAATTAACAAAAAATAAATAAATTTGCTGAGCTGTTAAACATTTACCTTCCGGGTCCATTCTGTATTTGAACAAAACTCCTCAATGTTTCAAATTGCTTACTGATTGAGAATAGAGACCCACTGCAGTTTTCTTGGCTAAATCTGATTTCCGATTTTCGGACCTGCTCATTCCGATTTTGCCCGATTTAAATCCTAACTTTCTAAGAATGATATTTGAGAGCATAGACGAACAACTTCATGGAAACTTCTTTCTTTCTTTTTTTATTGGGGATACATTAGAATATTTTATTTGAAAATATTAAATAAAATAAAAAGAAATCTATTCTAGTAGGTTATTTCACAACGGTAATTCTACTTATTTTAGTGTTTACTCACCAAAAACTTTGATCTACTCACCTTGCTTTTCCCTTGAGATATCTCTATGCATCTGACCTGCTGACATTATTTGTCAACAGTATGTTTTATAAAATCGCCCAAAAACCACTACTCGCATTTAGGATTTTTTTCACTCACGTTATAGTTTTCATAGCAGCAGGTGGGCTGCGTGTGAGGGAGGCTTGTTGGTTAATGTCGTTCCCTGTCAAAAAGATCGAGACCAACTTGGTACTGAATGACATTGGCACCAACAGGTGTGTTCACTGTTGCTTTACCTGTTCAGTGCTTGTAAATTATCAGTGTCCACATCTTCTAACATAATACCAGATAACACATCACTCTCTCTCTCAGTTTCTCTGCAAAATGCTAAAATAGGTCGCCAAATATAGCCTACTGTGGTGACCATTAATATACCTTGCGAGCTTTGTGTCTTCTTTGCACGGTGAAAAAGTTCCAGATGTGTGTAAATTTGACCGGCAGAGAATTGGATATGTGAGACTGAACGGTCTGGTCAGGGCTGAAAACCGTCTGATTTCGGTCACCGGCCACTCGATTAGTGCATCTCTAATTAAGAAAATCACACCATGCAATCGATATCTGCTCTGAAGTCTTAATCTCTTTAGATTTTGTTAGATGTTGGCTCTGATTATCTTTGACTCCTTATTAGTAGTGAATACAAATGATGTTCGAAGCATCGATTTTGTATTCAAGCAAATATGATTAAACTAACTTTTACATGACAACTTTTGATGAATACTCTGACTGTCTGACTGTTATATAAGTAGATTTCTGTGTCACACACACGTGTCTCATCTGTCTTGCAGGAGTTTGAAATGCTGATGGAAGTCAGCTACAGTAACGGGCTGGATTCTGACCTTTCCCAGCAGTATCCTCCACCCTTACTGCCAAAACCAGGCAAAGACAACGCGAGGCTTCAGAAACTCAAGAAGAAGAGAGCCAAGAAAAAAGGCAGCCTCTCTCAGACGCCCGTCCCCTTTCGCTCCTGTTTGTCGCCTGTCAACGAAGCGAGCACAGACCTTGAGCACAGCGACCAGTCCAGCCCAGCAAGGACACCTGATTCAGCCTACAATGCAGAGTCCTCAGTGTCCAGTTTCCCGCTTGGCTCCCTCTACGATCAGTCTGCATCTGCATACCCTCATCCTCGGAGCAGCCCCTATGGCCAAACTGGCAGCCTACCCCCTCAATCCTACATATCTCAGATCAGGACGTCTGAAGAACAGGTGGCTCCGCTATATGAGTGTTCCTCTTTTTTATTCGATGACGTGACCCCTTTCATGATGCCACATTTGGCTTCACCACCCCCCTCACCACCTGAGCAGGTTCCAGCACCACCTCTTCCTTCTTCTTTGAACTTAAACACAACACCGAATTCCCATGGGTCAGTCACAACAGTCCCTCCAGTCGCTGAGTCGCAGTCCAGCACTAAAATATCAACTCACAGCCTGATCCTATCCCCAGCCGCCCCCAACTGTAACACAGGCCCGGCACCTTCTCAAGTTTCAAATGTACCTCCTGTTCCACTGCTGCTCTCAGTTTCAAACACTCAGACACAACCTTTTACACTCAGCCACTGGGAGACAAACGGCAGTTCAAAGGACAACCCTCAGAGCCAGACATCATCTTGGACTGCCAGACCTACCAGTAATGGCAACTTTTTTCCAAGCCAGATGTCCCCTGAGATAACTGCCTCAAAAATATCACTTGTTAAAGCAGTGAAAGAGACAAGGCCTGATGCTGCACAAACCAGGATTTACACATCAAAGGCAACATTTTATGAGATTGCTAAACCTCCCTCCATCCAGGACCTCACAGTAATAAACCCCACCTACCAGGAAGCATCATTGTCTGCTGAATACGAAGAGAAAACAGCTGTGTCAGTGGTGAAAACTGATCCGAAATCATCCTGGCCCCACTGCGGAAGACCTAAGACTCCCTCTTGTACACCTGCTCGAGTGTCCACGCCCTTTATTGAAATATCGAAACCTAACCCGCTTTTATTTGCAGCAAGTCCTGCTTTCAACTGCTTCCAAGATTTACAAGCTCCTACAATTCCCAATGAGGCTTTAAGACACAAATCACTGATTCAAGCTAATGGTATAAGTAAACCTCCAGCTGCCACTGATGAATTGAAGCAGACTGATGTTAATCACATTACTTCAGTCAAACAAGCCAGCAATTACAAAAAGATAGAGATTCAAAATACACAAAGGAGTAAAATAAATACTGAGCTGTACCCCGGAGAGAATTTAGCATCAAGTATGACAGCACCTGATTCTCCTGTGGTCAAACCAACACTAATAGAAAGTGAAGCTTCATCTTTGCCAAAGGTTCCATCATTTTTCTCCACTGTACCAAAGACCTCAAGTCTCAACCCCACACCAGTGATTTCAATGCAAGCACCACCAAGTCCAAGCCCCCTGTTGTCTACTTATCATCCCCCTGTGGTTGAGGCACGCAAGTCTTTGACGTCACTATTGGAGACTCAAATGTCATTGGGGACTTCAAAGCCCAAATCTCGTTCAATGTATTACGGGCTTACTCCGGCTGAGTACGTTGCCTATGGTGGGATTAGGACTATCGCATCGCATCATAGCCCTGTACCCCCCAGCATCATTGAAACCTCTTCAAATAATACACAGTCAGATGTAGCTGTAGATGGATCACATGTCTCAAAGTCTGATGCAACCAAACAACTCAATGGACATCAAGATCTTCCCTCTTTGGTGGAAGTTTCTACTGCTCACATTTTACAACCTCTGTCAACTCCAATGGATTCTGAGCTTCCAGCTAAACAGAACATCACACATAGAAAAGATGTTCTTGAAGAAAGTCAGTCTGAAGCTCACAGTGTTGGGATACAATCACTTAAAACATCTAGCGTGGACACAATAAAACCTGATCTTTCCCTTGGCTTGGCACAGAAAACAATGCAACAATCCACAAGTGACGTATCCACACCAAAAGCCTCATACTCTGAGGCTCCAATACCAATACCTAAAGCAGGTGAGGTACACACACAAAGTGCGGCACTATTTTCTGTAGAGGCAGCGTTAAAGACTCCATGCCTGAGTGTGAGCAGTGATCTATCAAGTTCTTCCTCACCTTTAGTGAAAGTAGATTCAAATGCAGAAACACAGCATAGCACAAAAGGGATAGATGTCATAGAGAAAGGTAACAATCTTAAGAAAACTCCTACAAAAGGACAATCCAAGGTCACAAAACAAACAGAGAGAGCTCTGGCTCCGTCTTACCAAACTGCTAGTGTAGTCAGTCTGTCAACAGCCAATACTCTTAATGTCCAACTCACTGCCAAGCCTGTTAAAGACCTAGCTGACTGTAAAAACCTGGTTGTTCAATCTTGTGCCACAGAGTTAGAGCACAAATTCTCAGAGAATGCCATCATAAATGGTGAGTTCATCCTAGGAAAACAACCAGCCACCAAACTGGTTTCAGAAACACCACTGCCCAGTAAAGTGGCCACAGCAGCAGTTTTACACAAACAAAGGGAAGAGGTTAAACAGCATATCAGAGCGAACAGCGGGTTCACTCTACCCAATAAAACAAACACGGGGAACATTTTGCCTCCTGCAGCTGCTCATACAGAACTTATTCTTGACAAAATACATACTGAGCCTCAATTCTCTAAAGACTCTATCATCACTACCACAGGATCCATTTTGCCACATGAGCCTGTCACAGCATCTGTATGTTTTGCACAGTCCAATATCTGCACAGTATCTGCAGCCATCCAAAGCAAAAAAATAGTACAACAGCTCAGCACAGAAACTAAAATTCACAGAAATAGTAAAACGATAGACAACAAGATCCATTTGCCAGGAGAAGGTATCTCTGCAAAATCTTCTCAAGCACCATGTGTACCAAATACGCCTGCTATTAATATTAACTTAGTGGGCAAATCTACCACAGAAACCAAACTACCTGACCTATCTGCCACTGCAGCTACATCACCCAACCTTTCAAATGTTAAATTCCCTTTAAATATGACCTCCAGTGCACCCACAGTACTAACCAAAACTAGTGAGAATGTACTTCTAAACATGCAGAGTAGCATAGGATCCAGAGGCCAAGTTGTTCAAGGAGCAAGTTTCTACACAAATTCAAGCAGAGCTACAGTAGAGGCCACACGCGCACCTCAAACCAGTTTTAACATCCCTGCTAACGATTCAATATTGTCGAGCCAAGTTAATACAGAAGCCAAACTCCTCGCTTATAATAATGTTGACACTAACAGAAACAGCAACTCAACAGAATTGCATCCACAACCCACCAATGAAAGAGTAGGCCTATTGACTGGGAAAACACCAACAGAGCATCTTCCCACTATACATATTGGTGGAGAAAACATTCAAACAAAATCTGTTACTGAAACAAGACCTAATCTTTCAAAAGGAAACACAGTGCTGAACATGTCTAGAAGTGAAACCAAACTGTCTAACAAACTGTCTGCAGGATTATCAACTGTCAGTAAATCTTCCACAGGTATGGTCTCACCTAGACAACCAGGAGGTATAGAGGCTACTCAACACGTCAGATCTGTTGCAGACCCACCAGTGAGCATTGAACATTATTTTGATAATGTACAGGTTAGAAAAAAGTCTGTGCCATCTAGCCCTACCATGAGGCATGTGATAGCAAAAAGCCCTCAGCTGAGATCAGACAGACCTGAGAGTCTATCTGCAACAAAGCCAGTCATCGATGCAAAACCAGCTTCTGGCTCTGTTGCTCAAACAAGAATCTACACAAACTCAAAAGCAGATGGGAAACAGATCGTCAACCTTCTTGCTGAGCACAGATCATCTGAGCCATCAGCACCACAAATTACCGCTAAAACCACTGTAAAAGACCAGACAATTATAGTCAATAAATCATTAGCAAGTCCCACTACAAAAACAAAAAAATCTGTAACATCTAATACTGAGACAAAGTCCTGTTTTTCGGGTAATGTCATGGCTAATGTATCTAGTATAAGTTTAGAACAGCAAACCATTGCAAGGTCAAGTCAAATCACATCGTCTGGAGATAATGTTCAAACCTCTGTGAATTCACTGAGCTCTCAGAATGGAGGCAAACAATTTAGGCAATCTGTCACTGAAACAAAGAAATCTATAGAAACTAACATTCACGCTGTAAATCCTCAAACCCTTTCACACACTGATTTAAATAACCATGCAGCAACAGATATTTACCCCCTTGATAAAGCCACCAGAGATGCTAAAGCCCCACTTAGCCCTCATACAGTAACTAAACCTTGGACAGCAACAAGAGCCTCTCCTCTACCCGAGGCAAGAATGTGTAATACCCCTATTCAAACCTATACTCCAACCCTACCCCAGTCCTCTCAAACTCCTGTCTCTTTAAACCATACAACAGAAACAAAACCCTGGTCATTTATTATGAAAGACCAGACAAACTCTCCCCTTATACCTCTTCAGAATAATACACCTTCAAACAATGTTCAGCCATCTGCTAACTCAATCAAAGAGAATATCTCAAAACCAGGAATCAAACCACCCACAACTAAGGATTATTCAGTCCTACCTAACAATACTGAGGTAAAAGTACATTCCCAAACACACAAGATAAAAACAAATCTAGCAACTAATTCCAGTAGGGAAGGAAAACTCGCCTCACTTAATACTGAAACTAGCTCTCCCATCCATTTTATCGATGCTGTTTTAACCTGTAAACCTATTGTAAAAGCACAACCTCCCATAAAGCAGGTAGAATCACCACCATCCTCAGCCGCTGTAGAAACTAAACTCTCAGATGTAAAAAACGATTTCTCAAAGTCTCCCCCTAATCCGGTCCAGAATTGCTTGCACCTCGGTAATGTTCAGTCATCGACAGAGCCACAAGTAGAGAACATTTTCCCTGCAAAGCCAGAAACAGACACTGTCATGAAACCACCCATAAATAAAGCCGCTGTGATTGACTCTGCCACTCCTGCCTCTCTGCCTCAGGCCTCAGTCTCAATCAAAGCTCCATCCCCAAACAGAGGAACATCACCGCCATCTCAGCAAAAAACTGGACTCAAAGACAAGGACCTTCTGAGGACCAAAACTACAGCTGCACCGACGGAAGCTCCGGCAGTCAAACCCTCCACGAAGTCAGCGACATCAACTGCATCTTCAACTACTGACAAGAAGATTTTGCAGACAGAGACATCCCCTTCATCAAATGAGCCCAAAACAGCCCAGAAACTGAAAGGTCTTAAGGGTAAGCTCAGTGGATGGACACGGCTCAAGAAACACATGGTCATTGAGCCGGAGGAACCTGAATTTCCACAACCAGAGATCAAATCTAAGGTCGATTCTAGTGGCAGCAACGAGACAGCAGATCATGGTGGTAGTGATAAGTTGTCAGAAGACCAGTGTGGTAATCAAGAGGCCGTTATGAACAAAGAAGGTCCCAAGGCATTGAAGATGTGGGATGCGCTCCTCTTTCAGATGTTTTCTACCAAAGACCGAATCATGCACCAGATCAACGCCACCAAGAAAGATTCAGACAAGAAAAACGCATCTAAAGACAGTCAAGCAGAAGTTCCCTCTTTTGTCAATCGGCTGCCGATTTTGCTTTACAGCCCCCGCTTTGATGCCAGGAAGCTTAAAGAGGCGGCAGAGAAGCCGCTCACGAAAATAGCAGCAGTGTTTGAAAGGGGGCTCATTAAACGCAAAGGTCAGGAAGACGAACATAAGGACTTCAACAGAAAAGCTAGAGGATTTGGTTCGACGAAAACTACAGATATGAACTGATGCAATAGTATGTTTGGGGCTGATGAATGATAAGTGATGTGTTCGGTTTCTCTGTGATGATGCAATGATCTCAGGTAGGTGAGGGAGAATCGGAGAAAACGAAGCATACAAAGAGAATCTGGAAGAAAATAGTTTATTTATGCAGTAAAATAGCTGAAGTTAATTTTATAACTCGTTGCTGCAGTGAGGAGGAAAATTATCCTCGAGGGGAGAAAAAATATATAAAGTGTCATTGATTGCCGCTTTATCAACATCTGTTTTACCTGAACAAAAACTTTTGTCATGGTCTTTAAATTTAAACTGCTAAGAAAGCAAAGAATGGTCAGAAATAATAATACAGCGATTATACAGGTGTGACATCTTTGTACTTTTAACAAAATCAAATAAGGATTTGACAAAAAAAAGACAAGGCAAATTAAAAAGCATTATATACTCCGCAACTCTACTTGGTTAGATTTGTTCTTTTTTCATTTGATGATAGATGTAGCGTTGGATGCATGTGCTGTAGATACTTTGATAGATAAAAGATTGTTTCAATTACCATGCTCTACCTTTTTCTATTTTTCTAAACAAAGTAAGGCCTTTAGTGCGCAACGCCGGTAGGCAGTTTTTAATCTGTGATAAATAGGGCTTTTACATTCCTGGAACAACAGGGCAGATAGAAGGAAGAAGGAAAACAGAGATCGATGAAATGTGAAGGTGCAGTCAGAACAGATTTAGGTGTCTGTAAGTCACGTATGGATGGAAACGAAGCGGCAGATGTCTGGGCTTTCGATCGGGGCAGGAAACTACAACCACACAGGCTGGTACATCTTGGGCTGGGTTACATGGGCTACGTGGCAATGTCGTGTCTTTTGGTCGGTTGCTCCACTTTGGTCTTGACGGACATGTTTTAACATGTATTAGATGGTAAACTTTATACCAGTCAAACACTAACATGCTAGCATTGTCACAGTGAGACTGTTAACATCAGGTGAAAACTGAATATAATTGATTTTTTTGGTAGTATTTGAGACCATCACTTTATACATTGCCAAGTCCTAATACATCCCAAAATAAAATTCTTGTTTCATCATATCAGCAATATTGTGTAAAAACTCTTGACTTTTATTATTTTTTAAAGATGTTAAGTACTCCAACGCCCTTTGCCAGTTGGGGAAAGTCTATGAAGATAAACTTTAAAATGTTTGCATATATATGTATAAGGCTGTTTTCCTTAGTTGCAAGAAGTTGGAGAGCCATTGTTTTCATCCGACATTGATGATATGATAACAAAATTTCCAGCCACTATAAGACATAAACACAGTCACTGTTGATGGATAGTAATTTCCTGCTCTGTGGTGGATCTTCTAGGACTTGTGAACACTATTACTGAGTTTAGATTGTAACTAGGATGTAGAAGAGAAGACCAATGAATGATGATAATGATGATGATAAGACCTGCTGTAGGAGGACTAAAGAAGAATATGTTAGATGATGAGTGTGATGTTTCACAGCTTCGGAGGATTTTGCTGCTGCCGTAGCAGATATAAGCATGTTGATGTATTTTGACCCTTTTTGTCTCTGTATTGGATTTTGGAAATTGTTGTTTTCCCTAAGATGACCATCGTGACGTGGAATTTATTGTAGGTGAGGGGGACTTTACCCCTGTAAGCTAACCATAGCCCCATTTATTACACTGACGCTTAAACTATAAAATGTTTTTGTTTACTGCGTGATTCTCAAAAATGCATAAATTTGAATGTGAAACTCTTGTATTGCCTCATTTTTCATCACAATGCTTTGGGATTTTGGTAAAAGTTACTCAAACATTTTTTTGGGGACTATTTTCACAGGCGGATTAATCCACATGTGGTGCTCTAGTCAGTATTCGGAAAAGCAGGACGGTGTATGTTGGGTTGAGACAAAATAAACTACAGTGTGAGTTCATGGTGATGAAGGAACATGTCATCCAGTGCAACAGTGTGGCTCACTGATATGTTTAATAATAATAATAATAATAATAAAAGTTAAACAACAGATACATTTTTTAATATGCATAACATTATTAAAGCCCCAAAACATTCTTTGCATCTATACTTTTCATGAGAATGAAGGATAGCTGAGGGACTGTCTTACCTGACTGGTAGTTTGCATCTTCACTGCAGCCGTAGTCAACAGAAACCTTCTCATACTTGCCATGGCCCGTCACCACAAACTTATATCTTTTACCCATGGAGCTGTCCTGAATAAAACAGTATTATAGACAGATTTACATACATTTTCTATGTAACTTCATCCAATGGTTTATGAACAACATGTCAACAGCAATATAAATATTTATTATTGCTGCCTAAAATATTGTAATAACAATATGAAAGGAACTCTTCTCAAAACATCCAAGCTTTCAGCTGAAGAAATATTAAAGGGATGGAAAAGGGAAAAAATTACCTCATCAGAGCTTAAGACTTTAAGGCTGACATGAGTTGTGAGCAGTTAAACAAAATTAATGATCCTTCATAAGTGTTTTTAAAGTCCTGAAAAGCTGATTGTATCCAGTATTTTACAATATAGCAGCAGATTATAGAGAAATAATGAAGTATAATTATAATCAATAATAATTGTGTGTGAAAATCTGAGGGATCACAAGGAAATTAAGGTATAAGAGAGAAAAACATATATCTGCTACACAAAACTATGTTAATTTCTTTACTACTTTTTGTAAGTTTGCAAGTTTTTGCAAAATCTGGATGTTTTTACCTTTCGAGGGCTCCAAATGCTTTTCCAGATGACAAAATCTGAGACTGAAAACTCCCTCTTCAACTGTTTTTGGCCATAATCTGTGACAGCGGGTCATTAATAGACATTGGCTTATTGTAAAAGGTCGAGAGCCAAAAAGTTTGGGATGTACTGCCTTCGGATGATCTATGATCTCTGAATGACGCCGCTGCAGCCACAAGGAGGCAGATTTTCACTGACTACTCTGTTAAACTGCTCCAAGTTGAGTAGATTATGAAGCAGAGAGGAACAGAGAATAAAACCTGATTGAAAAGAGTCATGAGATAAAGTAAAGATAAGGAAGTTATCGGACAGGTAGAGTTGAGGAGAAAACTCAGAAGAAGGAAAAGTTGAATGAATTTCATGTCGCAGAGCTAGAACTTGTTGGATCTTGTTGGATAAAAGATCAGCGGAGAGGTTGACAAACATACAGCAAGATAGCAAAAGAAAGAGACATTTTTTCATACAATTCTGGTAATTCAGGGTAAAATTCTGACATACTCCTGGTTTGGAGGGAGAGCTACACCTGCTTCCATCTTCACTTCCTTTCACCCACTGATTGATGAGATCTGCAACACCGACTTTCAAACCATCTGCATCCTGAGACAGAAAAGAAGAAACATTCATCGTTACTTAAAAATAAATACCTGGTTTTGTGTTCTTCGGCAAATAAAGTCCACCTACATTTATTTCATGTACCCTAAATATTTGTTTTATTTCAATACCTGAGCAAGGTAGCAGTTTTTGTTTTGTTGCTGTTGTGCTCAGCAAAACATGCATTAATCTCTCAAAAAATAGTTATATGTTTTACACAATAGAACAATTGTGATCCAGTATTTGTCAATGTTAAGGCTTAGCCTTTTTTTCCAGTAGGTTTTAGTCAGTAGTACCCACTGGGGTATAAGTAGCCACTGGTTGGGAATTACAGGATTAAGGCACGTTCAGACAACAGTCGCAGAGCAGCTGCTGTTTCAGTCACCATGAATACAGGTCTCTCACAGGTGCTGCTTACACAACACTACTGTGCAAACGTTCTATGTTCTATAGATATATATAATAAATAATGAAGACTTCACCTGTACATTTTCCTTCCAGGGTACAGTCACCATTAAACAACAGCAAAATCAAACCTCTGAACTCTTCCTCATAGGAATCGAGCAAAATGAGGAGTAGTTATTGATCAGCAATGGTGTAAAATGTTTGATTGTCTGACTGTTGAAGTTAACATGAGTTAATCTGTTAACCTTAGATGGTGTGACTGAGATAGCGTTTTGGTTCCAGGCTTCTCCGGCCTCAAACAGGTTCTTCTTAGAGGAGACGGGTTCAGGGGGACTCGTCATGTCCGTCAGCACCTGGCTGCCTGATCTGCTTTCCTTTGAGGAGATCTGCAAAAAATAAAGTACGCTTAAGCCAACTTAAAACCACAGTCAAATTCCTTGTATGTGAACACATACTTGATCAATAAATGAATAAATGTGATTCTGATCAGTAACACAGTTAGTGCTTATTTACAAAGCTTCACAACACATTCCTGCACATTTTAGAGTAAAAACCAAAACACAAGTCTTCTCTGGTCATGGTTAAGTTACTGACCAGCTTGTTATCCATTATGGATTCTTATAATAACCAAAAATGGATGTAAGAGTTGTTCATATTATCTTAAAATGTAGTTTGTGGAAGTACCAAAATACATGCTACATTGCTTCTGTCAAGTAAACGAAAAACCCACTGAAAAAGAGAGGAACTCAGTGGGGTTTTACCTCAAGAGCATGTGCGTACTGCTCAAGTTTCTTGTCAATCTTGGAAACAGCTGCAGGTGGCAGCGTCTTCTTTATGTTGCTGGTGCTTTACAACAATGGATAAATGTTCAGGTCAGTCATGATGAAAGTACATTTCTGTTACAAATCAAAGTACAGAGCACCGTTGTGCTAAAAAAGTGTTAAATGTTTTGCTGCACATGAGCACCAGAGGAAAAGTTTGCAAATATAAAAAATAAATATCCTTTCAGTGGACATTCATGGAGGAACAAAGGTTTTCTGCAGTTGTGATGTGTTGTAGCAGTCAGCGAGGCAAATTGTTTTGTTGCATTATAACAAAGCAACAATAAGACTTCTAAAATCTATCTCATAGAACACAAACTCACCTTTTCCTCAGAGACTCAGTTCTCTCTATGATCTGAGGAAAGAATTAAGACAATCAGTGGTTACGATCCTTATAACACTCACTTGGGAAATGACCGTATTTACAGTAACACAAATGTTTCATTGAAGCTGTTTGTTTTTTAAGGGTAGTTTGAAATAAACCCTTAAATCTGGAACATGGACTAAATTAAAATGAGCTGTTTATTTTAATTAAATGCATGTATAATGATAAACTTTATGCATGCAGCACTTTTAACAAAGTTAGAAATACAGACAGTTTAATGTAATACAAAACCAAATTGAATAAAACACCCAACAATAATATATGATAAAACAATTGTAATAGAAATGAAACAGATAAGACATGTTGGAAAACAATACTGTGCTGTTTTGAGAAGTTACTTTAAAGATGCCCAAAACAGAGACAATAACAAAAGCAGAGTAGAAGAAATTGACCTGCTACATTTCTAATCTTATGGCAGCTGCTGACCTTTGTCACTGACACTCGTCTACAGCAGCACTCACCATGCATTTAGTGTCTGTTGAGACTCTGCTGTTCACTTCATCCTGTAAAGAGACACAGTGTGCTGAAATACAGATTACTACAGCCTCCAGCAACTGAATGAGTTTCAGTACAACTTTGACATGCATCACGTTTCTCCCATTTCAAATAACAAATGTAAAATCAGGGAAGCAGAGTGTGACACAAATGCACACCTCACACCTCAGTGCAAACATTCAGCTGACACATGCACAGGACTTACTGGGTAAAACTGAATGAGGAGTTTCTGGTGGAACCACAGGGAGCATGAAAGAGACAACACTTTTTAGCATGGTTAACATGACACAACACTACATCATTTTACCATAAGTGATTCATCAATGATTCAGTTGTACCCACTCCCTCCTCCCCCCAAGAGGCTAATCCCCGCTTGCCAGGCCGTCCTTGTAAATAAGAAGTTGTTCTTAAGTATCCCGCCTGGTTAAATAAAGGTTTAATAATAAAATAAGTAAATAACACATTCATTTAGAGAGATTAGTGACACCATCTCTTTGATGACTGGCATCCTTTGAAGCTGACCCAGATCACATAAAATGGTAAGAAGCTGCTGTTCTTCCAGAGCCAAGGGGCAACATCCTCATTGCAACCGGAAACATGGGAAAAGTAGTTTTAGAAGAAAACTCCCTAACTTCACTGACATTCAAGTGTGCACTGTAACTATGTTATCAACAAAAATGCAGATCAGATCTGGACATCTGTCACTACATCAGTAAATTTTTCTGTGCATTTCAGCTACTGTATATGGAGAGACTAATTGCATTACCAAAAGACATGTTAATCAATTGAGAAAATCTGATCTCCGTCCAACTTGGCTGTTAATGTTGCTACAAATGGGCATCTCTAAAATGACGTCCTTGTTGTTTGAAACCAAAACCCTGATGTTTCACAATAAAAATTCCTTCCTTGTAAGACAGAGACTGCAAGTTATCTCCACCAATCATCTTTACTTATTGATGCTGGTGTTCAAAAATGAGACATATAGCATGTTCCAGTGGTATCTGAGTCTGGAAAACATTTCTGTACAGGTCAACTTTGGTTTGATGAGATACCTTGAATGTCGGGCTCATGGGACCGTAACTGTTTAACGGCTCCTCGCCTTCGATGCTGCTGCAAAGAGAGACTGTAGATCTTCTGTTCCCCTCCTCACTCCTGCCTGCCACTGACCTCTAGGACAACACCAACATACAAATGTTAACAAACATCACCATTTTATAGGCAGACGTCAGATCAAACCTGATCAATGGTAGAAAAAACAAGTATAAAAAGTGTTTTAACTATCCTATCGTGTTAAAAAGTATAAACTCAAGAACATCTTTAAGTCATATATTTTCTTCCTCTCATCTTTTTCCAGGATGAATGGTTAAAACTTTGAATAATTTATTTGGTGGCAAAAGACAAATGAAACACTGGCAAACCACTGGTGCTAAACGTAGGAATTTGTTACAGCATCTTACATCATAGCTGATTTTGTCAGCCTGCACACCTAGTTTCAACACCATGTGGGCCAAAGCAGCATTCTTTTACTTTATTACTTTCAGATTTGAAGCCAAATTCTATGAGCTGTGAGTTTTCTAATAAGCATGTGTTTGATTTTTATGAAACACTGTGAGAAACATGTTTGGGGTTGTGTTTGCACTCTACTGCTTAATAGAACTATTGTATGAGTAATAAAAGTAAAATCTAAATTGCTACTAATTGCCCTTCATAACACCCCACAATGTAAAAGAGTTGGACATAACTAACAACATGCAGTTTAGAGATCATGAAGCAGGGGCGTAGGTATAGACAGTGCAGACAGTGCAGGCAGCTGCACTGGGGACCGCACTTTACAGGGGGCCCGTGACGGGAGCGGGAGCAGTCATGCCATTCAAACATAAAAGTAGTTTTAAGAAGAGACAGGAGAGAAAAGAACATGAGGAGAGGGTAGCAAAGCTCCCAAATAAGATTGTTTTGGATTTTTTACTAGGGACATTGTTAAAGATTTGCGCTCAATGCAAGGCCCGTCGGATGCCTTTCAAATAGGTGTGTAACTTTACAAGTGAATTTGGTGTGGCTGCCGTGCTGCTGTTTAAAAGGCTGTTATCATTTCGGGGTCAGGTCGCCGCTGAGCACCTGTTTGTGTGGATGTGCTTGTGGGTATTAAACCGTGTGTGCACGTTAGCTGGCCTGTTTTCAGTACACGGTGTTGTTTACGAATAGGCCACTTTTCTTTCTTAGTCCCCATAATGTCTCACCACTCTATCGAAGAGGAATGTGTCTGCGGAAAATTTGGGAGGTTATTGTATTGAAAAGCCCGAAAAATGACAGCGTCATTTCAGCAC
The DNA here is from genome assembly GCF_021292245.1 of Micropterus dolomieu. Classification (NCBI taxonomy): domain Eukaryota; kingdom Metazoa; phylum Chordata; class Actinopteri; order Centrarchiformes; family Centrarchidae; genus Micropterus; species Micropterus dolomieu. The sequence continues at coordinate 4,166,133 of NC_060169.1, read as the reverse complement.
AGTGGACACCTCCTGCACTCAGCTGTTCGTGGTGACGTTTCAGGATTTTGACAGTGACAGCAGTGGCCATGCTCCTTATAATTTCTATAATACTTCTAGACACGAACGCAGTGTGTGTGTGCGCGTGTGCTTTGTAAATGTGGAGCCCATCATAAGAGCCTGCACTGGGGCCTGTAGTTACTACCGTACGCTACTGTCATGAAGGCAAAAATGTAAAGTTTGTCCTGGTTGTGGCACCTGGATAATTACATGTGGACATTAAAGGTATCCTGCTATGAACCATGTTTTAAAGAGTGGGTCCCTGTTTTTTTTTTGTCCTCGTCCACTCACACAGTGACGCACGTGTGCATGAAGGTGACGTAAAACACATTCACGCCGATGGTTAAACACTATTCCACCGATCTACATGTGCCTAGAAACACAGCAATGCATCAGTAAAGGCAGGGAAGAGAAAGACTGCTTTCTATTAAACAAATATAAATAGGGTTTCAAACTTTAACAAAATCAGCTTTGCAAATGTTTTGAGAAAGGAAATCGATTCAACATGTTTTTTTGTTGAGAATACATGCACATGTGTTTTAGTGTGCAACACTAAATGTTTACAAGAAAACTCCACAGGACACCTTCATTATCAAAAACATTTATCGACTTGGGAGTCTGAATGAGCTCAACAAATATAATGGCAATCTTTCCAGCAGATTATGAGGAAACTTCTGAGCAGAACTGACTTAGCTTAGTCCTGAGGATAACACTTATTCCATGCTTAAGGAGTGTACAAAAAGGAAACAGTTCCTCTTCTGGGGAGCATGAATGTGATCTCTAAATATTATAATAAAAAGAATAGAGATATCACTATTACATTATGTTATATTTGATGCATAAATAGACAGTGTGGTGTGGAGCATTGGTCATATAGTCAACAAAACCGTTCATCCCCTGGGGACCATAAATATCCACAGCACAATCCATCATAAAGATACCTTACTATGGACTAAAGTTGGTTGGTCAAGAAAAAATTTTGACCTGACAAAAAGTAAAGGGAATCTCCAAAATAATTAGGAATTATTTTCAGGTGACCGTGAATATGCACAGCAAGTTTCATGACAATGTGGGTGGTGGTTTCCAACAGGGTGTGGAGTGAGATGGACGGTCTCCTCACTAGTTGGGGAAAAAAAGACAGGTAATACTATTGATAGAAGCACAGCACTAGTATTATTGGAAAGCTAACCTTGTCTGGCATCTTGTGCTCTTGCTCCTCCTCCTCCTCCTCCTCCTCCTCCTCCTTCTCCTCCTCCTCCCCATGACTCTCTGCCCTTCTGAGTTGGAAGTCTTCTTTCTCCTCACGTGTAAAGCTCAGTTCTTCTTCCTCCTGATCGTCTTCATCTCTGGGGTTCTGTTGTATATCTGCTGGCCTCCAGTCCCTCTGCAGAGCAGCCTGCACATCGTCCTCTTCCTTACGCTCCTCCCGCTCCACCTCCCCATCCAACCTGCAGGCCCCCCCACTGTGGATAAAATGATTTAACTGATTAATAAAGCTGTAAATTTATGGATTATAGAAATGAGCACGATCAGATCCCAGGATCCAAACATATAATACACTGAACTAAAAGAGATAACGGTCAGGATTATAAAAATACATCACTTAAAAAAAAGAGGGAGATAAAACTAGACAATGAACTAAACACACCGTGGTCTCATTGTCCCCGCCACCAGATAGGACGCCCTGTCTGCTGCTTGGCCCATGGCGTGCTGCAGCCTGGTGTCCTGTGGCAAGAAGACCGTTGAGCTGTATGACATCCTGACTTCCTTTCTGTTGCTGGACATCTAAAATGAAGCAGAAGCAAAGCAGATAACATGTCACTCTGCAGTGAAGATAATATGCTTCTGAAAGTATAGGAATGCACCAGAAGTGAGGTTGGAAAGTATCTTCATGGAATCATATATAACAAAGTTTGAAGCTTGATTGACTAGTTCAAGGGTCATTTTTAGTTGCAAATGCTTTAGTGATGATGTTCTTAAACAACACTAAGACACTAGCAATGCTAGCAGCTCTGTCAGACTGTTGACTGACCTGATGATTGTGCTAGATGAAAAATTAAGAGATCAGTTATTACAATCCATCCAGTGGTTGTCATTGCATTACATTTATTTATCTAGCTGATGCTGTTACAATTGCGAATATATATATATATATATGAGGTGCTACACGTAGACAAACATACAGTTGAGATAAATAAATGTATAAATATATAAATATGGATTAGACAATGCAAGTTATATAAGAATAATAAGAGAATAGAGAAGAATAATACAACTATTTGCAGAGGAAAGACGTATTGCAATGGCAGAGAGTATTGTGTACATAAATCTAAATTGACAATATAAAAATATACAACAACAAAGATTAACAATTAACAACAAATATGTGTAATAAAATAATCTATCTATATATATATAGCTCCTGGATAGCTCCTGGATAGCTCAGTGGTTAATGCTACCAGCCTACCTCAGGCATGACTGAAACCGTAAATACAAGAGCCATACCAGCTCGGACGTCGCCAGGTGCTAGGGAACCAGGGCAACCTGATGTCAAATGGGCTGCTGAAAGCAGAAAATATGGATCTGATGCAATGCTACTATACAAGCAACAACTCCTATCTCAGTGTTATAACATCCGCAAACGGCAACTGCTATCACAACTAGAGATTGATGAAGTACAACAAACTAGCTACAGCAAGGGGGAGCCAGGACGACAGGTCAGCGGGGAGATGTCATCATCATCACCCCCACACTCAGAGATTGGGTCGCAAGCCCCAATAACAACAAGCCCTTACGGCACAGAATCACTCAACATAAGGGCGACTGACCTACGATTGAAGATCATAACCAAGCTGGAGCCCAAAGTACAACGACCAAGATTGCCAAGGCTGACAAAGTACCAGAAGCACTAAATATGGCAGCACAAGAACAGTCACTCAGTACAAGAGGTCTACCACACCAGACAAGACCCCAGGTGCAGACTGTGCAAGGATGCCCCTGAGAAAGTACAGCACATAACAGCAGGCAGGAAGTTCGTACATGGAACGCCATAACCGGGTAGCTGTCATAGTGTACAGGAACATCTGCCATGAGTATGGGCTCGAAGTCCCAAGGTCAAAATGGAAGACGCCTCCTAAGGTAGTTGAAAATGACCGAGCTAACTGACTGATCTGCGAACCATGAATGTCTCCACAGAATTTCATTAATCATCAAATAGTTGTACATTGTTCAGTCTGGACCAAATTTGTAGACCGGCAGCCCAACATTGTCATAAAAGCCGAGCTGGTAGTGCGGCTGAAAATGTATAAATAACCAGGTGAGATGGTCATGGCCTGGTGGTTGAATCTGCACTGCAATGAAATAACTGAAAATAGATATGCAGAAAATAATCTAGCGACACATGTCTGAGGAGCTGTTGGATGTCACTTTTTAAAACAATACATTGCAGCATGCTAGAAAAAGTTTCCCTGAGTTGCATTGTAATATCATCTGGAAAAAGATTTAACACTGATGTGGTGAGACTGGGCCGAACATCAGACACATCCAGAACCATACAGATTGTGCCAAATATCAAGCTCCACCTGAAAGCCCTAGTATTGATTGAATCGCTCTGTCAGGCAGTGTACCTTCTCTGGAGGTCTTGTTGAAGCTTCCACTGACCATCCACTTTGTTGTGGCTCACATCCCTCCTCCTCTTCATCCTCCTGCTGTTTCTCCTCTTCAGCCTCTGGTTTCTGCTGCGGTGTTGAAAGTCCCTGCACCTGGGCCTTGCAGTCATCCGGCACCTCTTGCTCATTACGATTCTCCAACCTGTGACTCCAGTCGCTGAAGCCCTCGTCCTCCTCCAGAACCAAGCAGCAACTGGGCTTCAGCTCCTTGTCCAACCTGAGAACCAAATGAGAAGGTCTAGCTTGAGTTAGTAGGACCAAAGCTCTATTTTTGAGAAATTTGGTTTATGTTCTATACATATTCCCTTCAAAATGCATAAAGTACCTGTATTCTAAATGCACAACTACAAAACAGATGTTTTATAATGTTATTTGTAATTATATGTAGTGCTGGGCAACGATTACAATTTTTAATCGCTATTAATCGCATGATTTTCTTGCGATTAATCGCAATTAATCGCATTGTTATGTGTAAAATTGAATAATGAATTCTAAAGTAGTGTATTGTGCAGTTTTAATTTAAATGTACTGCTATATACACAAAAGTGTAATAACGTGGTTTGCAAACACTTTAAACAAATAAAGTGCTTTTTGGCAGCAGTATTCCCTTTACACAGTAGCAATAAAATATTTCTTGTAAATCTCAACTTAAACATTAATGGAATCAAATCAAATATTAAATCAAAGCTATTTGCCACTGCCAGGGCATTAAAACAAGTTACCATCAGAGTCCAGTTTTCTTGTTTTTTTTTCTGAACTGGTATCAGCATCAGGTATCTTTTATCAGGGAGCAGCAGAAACAGTCTGTTCAGTAGGGTTGGGACGATTTCTACAAAACTACATTGAAACATCGGGATGGACGAAATGATGGGTTAAAAACTTGAAATGACGTTACAAGGTTTGACTGTATGTATACAGAGCCAGTGAGCAACGGACTTTCAAACTAATAATAATAAAATAAAAACTGCGTTAACGTGCAATAAAAAATGCGTGTTTGCTTGTTTCCTTTCTTTTTTTTCTTACATATTTCTGTTTTTCCTGTTTTGTGGTGACTGAACAACACCCTGAGATCAGTTTAAGATGGACCCATGTCTGCTTTATTGACAGATGTCCCAACCTGTATCATACCCTGCCATGCAGCAATTGTTTGCTTGGCTTACATAGGAAATAAACACATATTTCAGAGCATAAAAGTATCACACACTTAATCATCAAAATAACCTTTGTGGTGCATTTTAATTTGTATAAACACAATCCATATACACTGAGATGCATTGGGATTTAACAGGTGAAAAGGCATGTAGGGCTTAAAGTTAGATTTTTTTGGAAGAGGTTACAGTTGGTACAAAACTTTTCTCTCAGTGTGATTAACAGATCCTACTCTACTTTTACAGACTTTAATATGAATAAGTTTTCTTGCTTTTGTTGTTTTCTAAATTTTCTGCATTTTTGATGCATAGATGCATAATATCCAGATCTGATTGGTTCAGTCAGAGTAGATTGATGCTAAGTCAGGCAGTTCACAAACACCTAAGTACTAAATGTGTTTGTGTCTATATTTCGCTTGGTTTGCTTTGTGATGGTCATTTGACCATGTCTCTGTTAGATCGAGACGTTGCTCCGTTAAATTAAATCAGTACAGTGTGCAGATCTTTTGTCTGACTCATTGTTTGTACATCTCCTCCATCTCATTTGCACAAATTTGCTACATGCATGTGGGTTTGTCTCCTGTTTTTTTCCTCCCAGGTAACCGAGTGTCTCTGATGTCAGCCAAAGGTTTCCGACAGGGCAGCGTTTTGAGTGAGGCGACAGGTGGCAGACAGGACCTGCAGCTTCAGGCTCCATGGAAACAGAGCCGGTGTCCATAGAAACAATAAACAGAAAGGCACAGTTGCCTCCTGCTCCAGGTCTGCAGATTGGACCTCATCAGCACTGACAAAACACCTGAAAGAAGATTTTTTCAAGCGACATCCCAGTGGTTTGCTGTGTGTTTTTAACCTTCAAATAATTCAGGCTGACAGGGAATATGTCACCTACGATCACACTGTTGACTGAACAGTTTAAATACAATTTCCACCGGTCTTAAATGTCACCTATAGCTGATTGTTATTCAATTTTTTTTTATGATCACCTCCACCAATATTTTCAGTCCTGTTAGCTTGTGTATCTGTTTGTTAGTTAGCAGGATGTCTCAAAAAGTTCTCAACAAATCTCATGGCAAGTAAAGCCATAAGCTGAGGAAGGAATAATTAGTTTTTGGTAGCCATCAGTAGGCCATTTATGATTGATGAAATGTGAGGCAGAGAAGCCTTTTTTCATAGATTTCTTGGTTCAACATAAATATTTGTTTGCTTTTGATAAAATTCCCTTCTATCATCATCATATTTGGTTTTTAAAATACGTGAGCCCCCAAAATATTTGAATTAGGTTTTTATATGCCACACCAACAACTGAATCAATTGAATCATTATCAGTGATGATGACACAAGAGGCTACACAAAAGCAAAATACAAATAATTGAATTCCTTTATGAGAATTAAGTTCATCGTCCAGTATTAAAGCTACGGTAGAGAACGTTGGAGAACTAGCAAGAGACTCAATTTCAAAAGTATTTACAATGCTCAAAACTCCAGGAAGGGGCGGCGCGGTGGTGCAGTGGTTAGCACTGTCGCCTCACAGCAAGAAGGTTGTGGGTCCAAACGCCGGTTGCCCCGGCCTTTCTGTGTGGAGTTTGCATGGTGTCCGCGTGGGTTCTCTCCGGGTGCTTTGGCTTCCTCCCACCATCCATAGACATGCAGGCTAGGTCAATTGGTGTCTCTAAAATTGTCCGTGAGTGGGTGTTTGACTATGTGTGGCCCTGCGATGGACCGGCGACCTACCCTGCCTTTTGCCCGATGGCAGCTGGGATTGGCTCCAGCCCCCCGCAACCCTGTACGCAGGATAAGCGGTTGACGATGGATGGATGGAAATCTCCAGGAAGCTGATGAGTGAACCAATGAAAAGTGCAGTATTTGATGAGTGAACTGCCTTTTGCTTCACTGTGCTGTAAATGAGTCTGCACAGCTCACAGTCTCAGCTCAGGAGAATATTTCCTCATGAGGGATCTGCTCTGACACCGCATCCCTGACTGATCAAACAGAAACTGGATGGGACAGATGGGACAGCAGCTTTCTCAGCTCATTCACCTGCAGCATCACTGGACTGAACCTACTGAGTACACGCGCACACACACGTCTTTTCCACTGTAATCAGCTCTGCAGGTAATGGAGACTCAACTGTAAACATCAAGGACAGTTTTCCATCCAATCTGTGATATAAACACAAACAACTGCAGAAACACAGGACTCAAATCTCTCAGTCCCAAACTGGAATTTTCTTACACTTGGTAACCCAAATATTCTCCTTATTACATATTATCACATTTTGGGAAATTGCCTCATCACTTTCTTCGTAAAGTTAGATGAGAAGATTTATGCCACTCTCAGAAAAATATGGTCAATATGAAGCCAGTTAGTTAAGCTTAGTATAAAGATTGGAAGCACTGGGGGAAACCTCTACAGCTCATTAACATGTTGTGTTAACATGCATCTTATTTTCTTAGCTTTTGACAGAGCCAGCTTTTTCCCCATGCTTCTAGTCTTTATGCTAAGCTAAGTGGCTGCTGGTTCTAGCTTCACATTATCCATACGCATATGAGAGTAGTGTTGATTTTTGTCATCTAATGCTCAGCAAAAAAAGCAAATAAATGTATTTTCCAAAATGTCAAACTATTACAACCAATTCAAAGGTTATGAAGAAATAGTACATCAACAGTCCAAATTCTTCTTTTACTTTAGGTGAGAGTAAAAACAGAGTTCTTTGTGATGTGAAAGTCTTTTGTTCCAGTTTTCCAGTTTCCCTGTCCATTGTTTATGTATGATTCATAAAAGAAAAATGAAGATTTACTGAGATTGTAATGAATCTACAGCCACATTAAAACAAGCTTTAACAGCTGAACAGTAGCTCTGTGTTCCTAGTCTGGCTGGTAGATATTTATAGCCGTACAGATGAGTGAATTGTGGTGTAACAGTTTGTTGTACTCACTCTGTGTTGTTTGTGAGATTGTTGTGTTGCGGCGGCTCTGGAAAAGAGGGGCTCCTCTCTCCTTTTTCCTTCTCCCTGGCTCTCCTCCTTCGCTCCCGCTCCACCTCCTCAGCGTCCTCCTGGCTCCGCTGGGCCGTCACCCTGCAGCCAACGTGGACAGCAACAGAATGTCACCACAATCCTACAACACCTCAAAAATACTATCAAAAACCTCAAAAATACTCCGTTCAGAATTCACTAGGATCCTTTAGAACTTGAAGTTCAAAACCCATAATCTTTTGGCCAATTCCATCAAATGGAAATATTCTAGGTGTCATTTTTGTTGGTTACACAGAATGAGTTTGATATAACTGGCTCATATGCAGGTAAGTGGTTTAAGCTCAAGTGTAACCTTCATAATGGTTATGGAAATAATGTCTTTATGTTGTTTGATGATCACTTAAAAAGAGATGCTGAGTATGATGACTATGATAAAGTTGGTTTTCCTTCGTCTACTCCCCTGCTTCGAGGGCATCTGCCCCAAATTACCCACAGTCCCCAGAGGCTCAAAGGTTCCAGATGAGCTTCATGGCTAAAAGTCTGTGGACACCCAAGCATTAGAACCATATGTGGTTGGAACAACCCTAATTTACACAAGTTGCTATAACAGCCTCCACTTCTTTGGTTTCAGGTTTTCTGCTAAATGTTGAACCTGGCTGCAGAGATCTGCTCCCAGTCAGCGATGGAGCATTAGTTAAAGGTGACGTTGGGTGATCAGGTCTGGCTTGTTCCGGTTTATCCCAAAGGTGTTGGATGAGGTCGATGTCAGGGCTCTGAGCAGGCCAGTCAGGTTCTTCCACACCAAACTGGTAAAGTCATCTCTTTGTGGACCTGGCTCTGTGCACAAGGGCATTGTCATGTTGAAAAGGACCTTCCCCCAAATGTTTCCACAAAGTTGGAAGCACATTACTATTATCGCTCCAGGTCCAAAAGTACACAAACATTTGTGGACAGAGGGCTATTTAACACGGGTTTACATTGGGAAGATAGATCCTGTTGAAGTCGAGAAACATGTTATGTACTCCACTAGGCCCTTTGGCACCCAAATACACATTATTCATACTTTCTGTGGCATACTAACAGTGAAAGGTTTCTGTTTATGTATGATGATTATTTTCTCAGGTAAGAAGTAGTTTGTCTTTTATTTCATGGGAAGCTCATCCAGTTCATCTGTCTGATCTGTTTTAGTTTCCAGTGGGCGGGACTTGATAACAATAACTCTTTTTATTGTCCATGCACATCTGGTGGAGCTTGAGCCAGCTGCTGTGCTGTTTCACTTAATTTCAATCTCTGGAGAGAAACAAAGAGAGAGAGAGGGGGGAGGAGGTAAAGAGATGGAGGAGGAGCAGGAGAGAGACTTTAATCCTTTAGCTCCATCTCGTCATACTTGTGGAGGTCTGGAGAAAATCTTGTCAAAAAATTGGAATAAGAAGAACTTTGGAAATATTCAGCCAGACATTTGATTGGATGTCAGTTTAAAACCACCCATCTCCAGAGATCACCTGTTGTTGGACTTTGGTTTGGTACAAACAAGTTTTCCAAAGCCTGATGTCATTGGTTTTAAACGATAATTTTCTGAGATTTGGTCATAATTACTTTGTACTCACCAAAGAATTGCTGATATCTCATAGACTTAGCCCTGCCTATTTGAAAGAGAAAACTAAGGCTGGTAAAGTTATTACCCCACCTGTCTGTTGGAAACATCAATCACCGTTTGCAGACTGACTTCTTGGTTCAACTTCTGTAGTTGTGTGCACAAGGTTTTCCTGCACAATGTTTCCACAATACTGAAACGGGTTTTGCTTAGTGTTACTTGGTGTTATCAAGTGGATATCCTCCAAAGTTACACTCTTTTCAGTACAAAATTCCCTCTTTGGAGAGAGAGAGGGAATTTTGTATTAAAACGGTTGTAACTTTGAGAGATAATCTCTTAATTTTATTAACTCAGAGGCCTTATATGAGCTTAGCTTAACTTCAGAACGCATCTTTGCACAGAAGGAAGACTGGGGAAATCTGCCAGTAAAAACTGATTGTGAATGTTGTCCCAACACTGCAGCAGCATCATGGAAGAAAAACTGTCCAAGGCCTTGAGCTCATTGGTCCTCATTAAAAGAATACATGCAGACTCTTTAGCTTTGTACTGGCCAGTTGCAGCTCAATTCATAGGCCTTCACCCAAAAATATGATTAATTTTCCCAACATGTCAACCCCTTGGTTCATCAAACATTTGGCTGAATGAAATCATCACCAAAAAATGTCTTTGAAGTGCAAAAAATATCAAATATAAAAGGATAATGCTAATGTCATTGGTTATGGCTGTTGGTGAGGACACTGGCCATGAACAGTTGTAAGATGTTGTAATGTGCTGCAGTCATTTTTGTGGGAAAGTGACCTACATAAGATAATACTCACTAGAGATTTAATGGAAGCAATATTGGCCAGAGTCAGTATTCAGTTTGATGTAAATCAATTTGATGTGTGATTGGGCTGCTTTGACTTCTCAGTCAGGCCATTTTGTTTGTGAAATAGGTCAACTGGGGATGAGGTTTGATTGTCTGAACCCCATCACTGCTGCCTAAAATCCAACAAGGGGAAGGAGTATGAAATCCTTGAAGGACCATATAAGTTTAGCATGTTTAAAGGTTTTAACTACATATCACATATGTTTTACTCCTAATTCCTAACATCAGCTGGAAAATCAACTGAAGCAACCATTTCATCTTATTATCTAATATTGGGATTTTGCACAAACAAGATAAAAACTTAAAGGTTAGGTGTGTAAGATTTAGTGGCATCTAGCGGTGAGTTGGTTGCAACCAACTGTGTAGTCTGGAGCTGAGGTTTTTTTAGGTAGATATATTAATAATATTATTTAATTCTTATTTATTAAGAAATTATATTTACTCAATTATTCAGTAAAACCATATGTTATTACGACTTGGCAACTGACAGATAACATGGAAAATGTAAGCCAAAAGTGTGAAACATTGTCACTGTTTCTGCACCACAATCCATTAGAAACCACTTAATAAATAAAGTTTATACAAACGATGACACAGAAAACACTTTATTTCTCTCTGTGATTACTGATCCTCGGCAAAACCGCACACCAGCAATAATATCTGGCCCGCGGTCAGATTATGGTGCTTTTATAGCAGCAAAAAATTAAGATAACTAAATACTTTGATAGCGGTGCTGAAATAGATCTCTGTCATAACAGCAACAGTTACTCACATAATCAGTTCCTCTTTAGTAGTTTTGCCTACAAAATAAAAGCGTTTTCTACAGCAATTCTTTCTTTCGAGTTAAATTCAGAGCTTTAACTTTTAAAAATTCTGAATGACATTAAAAAGAGTCTGTAGCCTGCTTGACACACCTCTGAAAGAGCTGTCAGTAAACGGGATTCCCCTAAATGTCCTCTGCCTGGAGATACAGGGGAAATGGAAAAGCGTCCGTAGGTTGATGGATGCAGATCAAACACCGAAACACACACACACTTCTGCACATGCTTTATGTGAGCATGTGAAACAGTCGCTTCATAATCAATTTGTTGAAGAGGTGGGAAAAATTTTTTCTCCCAACATGGAATTGAACACGCAGCTTTCTATGTGAGAGTCTTGCACTTTAGCACCTGAGCAAACCAAACACCCTATCATTCAGTTTAATTATTGTATGTCTTATGCTCTCTAATAATAAAAGAAACTGCTCTGATACAAAACTTATTCGCCGACCCCTGCTAGATATTAATACTTCTTATTCTTTTCTGAACATACGTATTCAATATTACACACTGGACCTTTAATATCTTGTGCTAACCCTGTCTCTGAGAAATTTTATTTATATACTATAACTAATTTGCAACAGCAAATACATCTGAAAAACTGTTTGTTTTCTTTTAACATAATGAGCAAATGTTGTTTTACAAATGAACATATCTGGCAAGTTGCAAAACATGCTGAACGTATCAATATTCATTATTTTCCCGCCAAATATATCCGATTTTGCAATACAGTCATTGTGACTACAGCATCATTAAAGTTTTTAATGGTTCTGTTTAAGCACTTTATCAAGGTTCGGTGAGATAGTCTTGGTTTAACACAAAAAAACGTTACCAGTGACTTAAGACTCAACATGTTAATTAACATGTCAGTGCTTTTGTAGTTTAAACCAAACTACCCCAGACTCTGATGTTAAAGTCCTGAGCTTTGTACACCCTCAAGGGTTGCAAGATGAGAAAAATATATCTTTCTAGACTACGGCTGCTCTATAAATATCTCTGAACACAAAGCCGGAAAACCCTCTACTGCACAGTGATGACAGTTTACATGTCAAACCCATAGCTGAAGGCAACAAGTCACTGTCCTCAACAGGCGTTATGGGAAGTGTAGGAAATCACTAACTGAAGCAGTTGTACTGTAGATAAGGCATGTCTGTTCCGATTTAATCACACTGTTAGAGGATATTGTCTCTGCAGGGCAGTCTGTACTTCCAGGTATCTTCAGAGTCTGCTGGGATATTTAACAGGATGCTGTGAAGCATAAACGTGAAACGAGCAAATTATGGAAGAATTCTGTCTGACACACATCACTTTTTCCACCCTTTACACAATGAGGCAATGGAGGCCTGGGGAACGGCATTTTCTTTGTGTGAGTGTGTGTGTGTGTGTGCAGGAGGGGGTTCAGGACTCAGCCAGATGATGTCATGGTCATTAAGGAAGTTGCAACTATAAAGAAAGCCATTGAACTCAGAGCTCAGTGTCATTTTCAGTGAAGTCACACAGTAACACAGTAGCTAGGAGAGAGATGCAAATATAGAAAACAACACAATAAATTAGGCGCTTGTGCTTGTTAGAGGAGATAAATCACAATAGACAGTATTAAGCGGAGAGCTAAATAGTAACAAGGGACCAAAAATAACAAAGGGCGATTGAATTGAAACTGACCATGAAGACATTTTGATCCAATTATAGAGCCTCCGCCATTATTCTTAACTGGGGTTAAAGAGTGAGAGGTGTTATTTAGTGCTAATAAAGTATGAGAACGAATAATTCTCACTGATTCATCAGCTTTTTAACGTGATGAAATTGCACAATTTAATCAGGCCATTCTTAACTGCCCATAGAGCACATGCTGGTTTGATATAGCCTTTAGATAAACTACGGTATATTCGGGGGGATAACTCTTTGTTTATAATATTTATTTTCATTGATAGTGAACCCAAAACAACTTGTTTAATCAGAGCTGGGTGTGAAGCTCTGAGCCAAATCATATATTAGCCATACCTGTTAATAATTACTTAGTAATGGTGAACTGTCTGTGTTGAGGGTTGCCCTATTTCAGCAGTTATTAAACTCAACTGATCTCTGTAATGTTTTGCCAAGTGCAGACACAGGAGAGCAAGAGATTTGGACCCCCAGGTAGAGCAGGTACATGTTATAAGTGTTGATTAAATAACAAAACAAAAGGTGAACAAGCTTAAGAGGTGTAGAGGCAGGCAAGGGTAAAAAAAAAGAAAGGATTTAATAAAATAACACAGGAAATGACAACAGTTAAAACCATGACAACATGCTTTGAAATGGTCTCAACTGAATTGTAGACCATGGTCTGGTCAGGTCTTCTGTTTGTTCTCTGCCCATCTTTTGTCCGGTGTTCCACATGGTTTGATCCGGGGTCACTAACACTTTCAAGGCCACGTCTTTTGAGAACACAGTATACTCTTGTCAATTAGCAGCCATTGCATGCTAATGCTGAAGCCAGTGCAGAAACGCTTTAAGTTACAACTTTCTAATAACCAATACACCAATCTCTGATTATCTCCGGGAAAACCCTAAATTCTTCCAGAAATAAAGAGTCAATACATTTTTGTTTAGCTCTAAAAGCTAATTTTATAATATGTGTCAGGGTGAAGATTTGGGGCCTGAAACTTTTTATGCTTTGGTGCAGGTTTGCTTGATTGACACAGGTTTTAGCTCACCACACTCTACTGTCAAGGTTGCCATTTTTTAAACTCCACCCGAGCTCCTTTTTTACCACTTTGGATTTTCTTGCTTTAGTGATTTACAAAGAATATAAGAAGATGTAATTATGTTTGACAGCACCGACACTACCGTCGTGTTTTTTGCAGTCTGTGGTCCCTCTACATTTATGTAGCTCATGCATATCAAGCTCAGGATGAGTCAGCTGATGATTGGACTTTGAAGTCTGAAGTACAGATTAAAACAAGCAATAATGCTTGTTTACTGCAGTACTAGAGAAGAACATCTTTCCTGACAAGAGTTGCTGTGATCGTGTTGTTGTTTTTATTTTTACTGGAAACAGACAAACTTCATCCCTACCCCAAAACGTACTTTCATGAGTGCATGAAAGTGTTAAATCACATTCTACTCTTTAGTAGCAACTGATATTCCCTGAAAAAGTCTCTAATTTTCATAGAACACAGCTTTAGCAAATTGCTAATTTCATCCTGCAGGTGCAAGAAAAAACTATCAAACCGACGATCCTCATGTGTTAAAAGCTTATTTCTCTCACCTGATGAGGTTCTGCAGGAGCTGTCTGCTGGAGCTTTTTCTTCTGATGGGTTCTGACATGGTGGACTGGGCTGCCCCTGGTCTGTGGTCCTTATTCTGGTTCTAGTTGCAGTGTTGCCTCTGGTCCTGGATCTGACCTTGGTTCTAGAAGCTTTCCTACAGCAGCTCTCCTGTTGTTCTTCAACTGTGTCTATGGCTCATGTTGGCCTCCCTCTCTCGCTCTCTTTCTGTTTAGTTGCTGCTCTCTCCTCCCTCCATGTGGTTTTCATTGAAGCATTTTGACGCCCCCCCCCCTCCACCCACACTAAGAGGGGTCATGTGACTCTCCCAAGGGGAAAAGATGATATCACAACAGTGGATCGGTGATAATAGTATATGCATGTATATTGTAAATATTCATATTGTGAGGAGTGTCACAGTGAGAGTCAGTGAGTGTAGTTCTGTGTTTATATAGTTATTTTCTAATGACTATCAATAGCTAAGCATACTATAAGACAAATAATAATTTCTTGTGTCAAAGTCCTTTAAAAATGCAACAACGACTGTGACATTTCTGTTCAGGTGGAAGTAGCAGAGAGAACACCTGGAAAACAACTTAAGGTCACAACCAGTTTCAATATTCACATGACATACTAGATTGGGGTGTCTTATTCTTTTGTGTTTCTCTCTTCTACATAATTTTTTCAGGTGACCGGAAACACTCTGTGGTGTTTTTATATCTACTTTGAAAAGTACCTATAAAAAGGAAAGGTAGCAAATATCCTCTTGTAAAACAAAATCAGAAAAAAACAGTGGCATGCTTATACATGTTAAGAAGATTCTGCAGAATGGGGCGCCCGGTGCCCATCAGTGCTGAAAAGATATGTGTATATATGCTGAATGCATATGTGCTGTGACTAACTTCATTTAGTCCTGTAACTTCAATTTAAAGTTATTTGTTCTTTACTTTTCTGAGCATTTCTATTTTCTGCTACTTTATGGCCTACTTCTACTCCTTCACAATTCAGAGGAACATCTTTGTACTTTTTACTCATCTACATTTATTTTATAGTACTCGTTACTTTTCAGATTAAATCAATGGACCCCAGCAAAACAGTGTCTAGTTGGAGCTACTTGTCACGTTTCCTATGAGTTGTTGCCATTTTCCCTCTAAACATCTCACATGGCTTCCTTTCAATGAGTGTTTGTGGATTAAACAGGTAAAATTATTCAATATTTCACAAAAAGCAAAGACCATAAAAAAATCCTGAACACTAGCAGAACTTTCTTCCTTCCTCTCCCATGAATCATCTTATAACCTTGTGACAACTACTAGGTTAAGACCCATTGGGCTAAACTCACTAAACGTATAGTTCAAACTAGCTCCACATCAAACAGCTACAACTCAAAAATGCTGCACTACATCACTGATATTGCATCAGTATCGACAATCTAATATGTAATATAAAAATAATGATAAAAACAATTTTCAGCAAAACCAGTACTTTTACTTTTGATGATTACTTTATATTTTGCAATTTAAGCAATACTTTTAATTGTTATAGAGTATTTTACATTGTATTATTGGTACCTTTACTGTAGTAAAAGCTCTAAATATTTCTTCCATAACTGCCAACCATAAATTGCGACATTTGTGTCCAGCTAAGAATTTTTTATTGCAAAAAAAGTCCTCCAAAACTGCAGGATCCAATAGTATAATATGATTTTTTTTTTGTAAGATTAAAACAGCTACAACATCTTTCTTTATGTACAGAAGTATCAGTTTAATTAAAAAAAAGAATTTTAGCTACCAGAAATGGATCTTGGAGTCTGGTAAACACAAATTAAAAATAAATACATCATCATAGAAATATGAATAAAAACATAATAAACATAACTGACTTGAAATGAGAATTTTAGATTAGAGAAGAAGTCGTCTCTCTTTGCTCTGACTGTATAAAACGCAGATATGAGCAGCAGCCTGCGAATGAGACTGAAAGAATAATGAGGGTGTTGGATCCGGTTACAGCAGGTTATGAATAAGATATGCCAACTCAGAACAGGAGCAGCTGCTGGAGGCGACAAGCTGATCTGTTCTGTCCAGCTCCAAATACTCACGTCACATCAGGGCTCAGTACCACCCAGGCTGCTGTCTGTCTGATCGATTGTTTGTTTGTTTGTGTTTAGACACTTGGAAAAGGCACTCAGCTCTCTGCTTCTTAAAACAAAGACAGAAGTGTAACTTTTCTCTTTACAAACTCTACGTCTATCAGTCCAGCACTCACAGATGTGCATTAGGTCACACAGGCATTTCCAGCCAACGCTCATTTACACACACACACACACACAGTTTTCTCCCTTGCCCACTCCCCCAAATCCCGCAGGAGCTTGAAACGCTCACAAACACTCCACAAAATGGTTGCCAAGGCAACACTCCCACAGCACTTAACAGAGTCTGACTGTTGTAACAGCTCTGCATGAGGCTGATGGTGACAGACGGCGCCGCCAGCTTCAACACTTTCTCCAATAATGCCCCAAAGGAGGAGTTCAGTTTAGAGAATTAAAGCATGAAAACACAAGACACACACACACACAGAGTTATTGTCCCGTGAAAATCTCCATTTCTATCTACATACACCGCGGGTCCCCTTACGTGGATGCTGCCATGTTTCTAAATGGACAAACTACTCTACAAGAGTGCATTTTGTCACTATGCTGAATATGTACAAAGAAGAAGAAGAAGTAATGTTAGTATTAGTAGTTTACTAGAGTGGTTTATTAGAAGTAAGGATAGAAGAGAAATTTGGACAAATGGAGGCCCACACGTATTATTTAGCACAAAAGCCAACAGAGCGTGTCGGCCATTGTAGCTTCTCCTAGGCACTTGGAAAGGAAGGGGTGAGATGTGACGGACGGTGCATTCATGTGGTGTCAGAATAATCAGAATCTTTTTTCCTCCTTAAATCTTTAATCCAAAAACAGAAATAAAGTGTAAATAGGACATAACAAAGTATGCAGAATTTAGATTAGGTGCAAAATTACATATTGCATGTAGATATTTTGCAAACATGTTATTTGTAATACGGTTAGTTTGCTGTCCACATAGAGGTACTGTAAGTAGATGTCTGTGTGTTGTTTATATGCTCTGATAATTCTAATCCAACACATCTTTGTAGCGTCCATGTTGATTCCACATTCAGACTTAAGAGCAAATGAACGCACACTGAAGTCGGGAGAACGACTTCACAACTCTGGAAGATGGGACCATCTGAGCAGCACTTTAATGCACCGTGAGCCTGTGGTTGCAACCTTCACCACGAGATGCCACTAGAACTTACACACTGAACCTTTAAAGTATGAAAACACACACATACACACACACACACACACACAGTTCAGTTCAATTCAAACAAATTACAGAAACCCACTAGACAATTAGTTTAAGAGCAACATGTTTGTACCTAACGCAAAACACACAACATACAACCAGCCAGGATGTGAACATTTGAAACACCATAAAGGACCCTACAGGGAGTTTAAAAGTCTGATCACTGAAGGGATAAAAGATTTGGAGTAGTGGTTCATTTTGCATGCAGGTAGTGTATGACGATGCCCAGATGGCAACACAGCGAATTCACCTGCCAGGTCATGTCCCAGAGAGGTTAAAGTACTTGCTGCCTTCCGGATGATTTGTTGGTTACAGAAAGCATTAAGGTCTCTCTGTTTCACTCAGAACAGATTTTACAGTGTTGTTCAGGCTGCTCCTGTCTTTCTGTCAGACTCTGTGAGCGGCGTGACAGAGAAGGACTTCAGTTTGCGGAGAAGATGAATTCTCTGTTGCCCCTGCTTCACAATAGCCTCTTTGTTTATATCAAATTTAAGATGGTCATCAAAAAGAGTGCCCAAGTATTTATATGATGAGATGATTTCCACCTTTTTCGTTATGTATGATGCTCTCTGAAGCAGCACCACACACACACACACACAGTGTTAATGTCCTGTGAAAACCTCTTAGCTGACAGATCTTTGATTGCTCCCCTTATTTCCTTAATACGTTGATGATCCATATAGATTTGATCAGTTTTAGGTGATATTCACCTGTTAATGCACTGTGTAAACAAAAATATTTCAATATTAACCCAGAATAGACCGCAACATATTAAAATAGAGACCATAAAACAAGTTACCTGTTTACCTAATATAAAACAAGGGTGGTATTCCAACAGTTGCTGTATTAATCAGGGGTATCTATATGCAGTCTATGGCACAGCGTAATTAGGCCTTACTATTTTGGGGGTTTATTTTTCAAAACAATGTTGGGTATATATAGTTATTTACCAGTATTTTTACAAGTAGCTGGTAAAATGCAAAACTGGCATTATAAAAATAGACTTTACAGCACAAACCTTCTGTAGCTTTACATTTTCTTTACTTGGTGGAACTCCAGGTGATCTACAGCTGTACTTTAGTATTGTCTCCCCATTTTTAGCTGTCTTCAGATTTTGTTAGCGGAGGTTTCTCACCTTACTGAAATGTCGTCATTGTCTGGGTCTGGTTAAGTCTCACGGCCGAGTTAATATATCTCCAACACATTACAATACCAACAGGGTCAGGATCAGTTTACACAATGTGTAAATATTCAGCGAACCGGCTGACTAACTTTAAATTTTTTTGCGTCATGTTAGTTTCTCTCGGGAAGTTGAGAAAGCAGATGTATCTCCTCAGTTAATGTCACCTTGAGTGACCCTGGCTCTGCTCTGTCCATTGACTTTGTTTGCATTCATGCTTCCTTTGCATTATATCTCTGTTCATTGTGCAATTGAAGGTTTTTGCCGTTTGTGTACGGTCTACTGTGAGGTTAACTGGCATGTTACTGTTTCATAAGTTCACTGTACAATTTCACAACTTCCGTCTTGTGTTTCGGATGGCTGCAGCTCGGGTCCAAACACCCCGTCAGTCTCTCTCACTGCAGTAAACGTTGCCAGCTGTCCTGTAAAGATGCCGTCACGAGCAAGGATGCATCCGCTGCAGATCCAATCCAGACAGATGAGGGAATGGATTCAAAGCGAGTGAGGTCAAGAAGGAGCATTCAACAGCTAATTGAGAAAGTTAAAGTTGATGGAGCTTGTTGGAGGTGGCACGCAGCTTGGAAGGAAACACTGCCTCAGGACTATTTACAATTGATTGATGCACGAATGTACTCAGGCAATCATAAAATTTGTTACAGGAAGAGTGTTGAAAAAAAGAACTCACCAGATGGAAGGAAAGCATTTTAGCAACATAAGGTTGAAAAAACACTGTTAGGTGCGTTAAGTTTAAAAGAAGTCTCAGGAATCAAAAGGTGTCCTGCAGCATCTTTAAGTTTATATGATTTGTATTGACTTTTATCACAGACCCCCTTTATGTTTATGTTATGTTACTTTTCACCCACACAACATCCTTTTTAGTTATGCTAACTTGCAATATGTTTTTGTACAGAAATGTATGGTGTCCAGATATGAAACCTAACGACTTTTGTGAGTCCCTGACTTTTCCCATTGGGCTGCCAGCAGGTTTTTACTTATTCACGTTCCCCTCAGAAGGAATTATAATAACTGCGGTTGGAATTTTTATCTAGTTCTTCTCAAATATACCTCAGTTTTCTCAGTGACCTCAGGAACAAATAACTAAGGTACTTGCCCTTTTTTACTCTCCTGAATTTCTAATCCTGTTTTGTACTTTTGTATTTATTGCTGTTTATCTGAACCCTGTAGTTACAAGTTACTGAGAAGAATAATAAAATATATGTTGTCATTGAAAATAATGCACTTACAAATTTCATGTTTTCCAATTGGTAGTCACAACCAGCATATCTGGAATATCCACCACTTTCACATGATGTTTAGAGATTAATTTATGAAAGACTGGATGCACGCAAGAACTGAGATACAACAATGCCACACAGAATAAGCACTTTAACTTTGAAACTTAATAATTTAGAACAATACTCAACAGTACTCTAATGACAACTGACTAGCTACACCTTCCTGTCATAGATGTTTTAATGTGTTTTCTTACTTTCCAGCCAGTCATGTCCATATGCCACTCATGCGATGTTTCTACTTTCTATATTATGTAGAAAATGTACATAATACATGATTTCTAAAATTCATGTTTTTGAATAAAGACAAATTATGACACAAAACACTTAAGAGGAAGGCCCCTGCCCCTGAAATAAAATCGCTCTGCAGTTGCTTAGTACCATTACATCATTTCTTTCATCATCTGTTAAAATCAACACTTTGATATAATACCGAATAGTAATAAAGATCGCGCTAGCTGGTGAAGTAGTGTGGAAAGTCATCCAACTATAGTATTTGGCACTGGAAAATGTTAGGAACTGGTTGGCATTAAGCTGGCAGCAAGCTAACGTTATCTAACTTGAGCCACTAAAATACAACATCACAATATATTTCACATGCTTTGCAGTAATGTTAGAATACCTGTCCAATAGAACAGTTTTTTATCCTTACACGGAAGTTTGTGTTGTGTCTGTTTTGCTGGGAAACGGTCGTTTTTTTTATGTTCGGGAACTCCATGTCGTTAGCTGCGGTGTCGCCGATTTTGAATGCAGAGTCAGTAGACAAGGGGCTCAGGTGCAGGCATGCAGTCACAGCCAATGGATTTTGCGGAAAATCCGACAAGGAGTCTTCAAATAGCAAAAGGCAAACTCACCATCAGAGGTAACAGAAAAACCCGGAAAGTGGATTGTTAAAACCCACACACAGAGCAAAAAAGTGATTCATTTCATTAAAAAAAAGACACTTGTAAATAGTTTTTTCTTCAGAAAATGAGCATAGTGTTGTTTTGGAAAGCACTGACGATCAATTGGAAATATTTTGGAAATGTTGAATTCTTTTCTAACTAATAAGTCCTGTTTTTTTAATTGCACATCAGGACCAACTGTTTTGTCCAAACACATTCATAGAAATGACACTTTCGTACAATTTCTGAAAATTACTAACTGCATAGAAATTAAGTCATTAAATCATTCCTTTTCTACAATTTCACACAAAAATGATGCATTTGGTTCTGGACATTGTTCATAGGCCCATTCCCAAACACAAGTCCCGCCATCGTCTCGCTCAGGGTTTCAAAGACTCTGTCTTCCTGGAAAAGTTTCCAGCCATCGCTCATAACAAGCACATGACACATCTGTGAAACATTCATGACTGAATAACTGCCAGCTTCATTATACAGTAAGGCATTAGCTGTTAAAGACAAAAACAGAAAAATCCAATCACACTAATGACAATATCCTTCATCCAGTTTTTAATACATTCCAAATATCCACAAGCTTGTTTTACTTATTTTTTTTAACCCGTTTTCAAAATTAGAATCTTTTCTTGGTCTCAGATGTTTTACTCCCAAGATAGCAGGACAGTAATCACAGCAGCTTCTTAGCAGACTGACGCTTCTGTTATGCTGGACACGCCTGGGGTGGGTGTGTGTGTGTGTGTGTGTGTGTGTTTTTCAGCCAACACTGATACTCAGTCTTCCAGCTGACTACAGTGATTTACAGAGAGTATGTTTCTCTGCACAGCAACACTCGGATCACTAACAGGAATCATTTTCATCTCCAGTGTTTCCATTACAACATGAACATGGTTCACAGTGAGTTATGAATGAGCTTTTGGAGTGGCCGGTTTTCATATTAATCACTTTATCCATGTATGCTTAGCTAAACAGTGAATCACAAGAATCACACAGATTTTATTTTTTGTTTAAGGATCAGTTTGTGGAATTTATTCTGTCCAAATAAGGAAAGCAAATAAAATGTATGACCAACAGTTACAACAACTAAAATTATCACTACAAAATATGACAAAACGTTGTGAACAGTCAGTAATGGGATATGCATCAAAAATCAGTTACACCGATTGCTTTTTGGTTTGTGTTTCTTACATTTAATTTGTGTTTATGAGTTTGTTCTCTCATGCTATGAGCATTCAGCAGTAGCACTCCCTAAAAGTTGAGCCTTTTAACTGCTGGCTACTGTAACTATCTGCAGACGGTCTGCAGAGGCCTGTACCTTTGTAGCTGCTGGTTAATGTGACCAATTAGTTGTTTTTACCTTTTTCACCGTTATTAAGAGGTTCATTGTGCACATGCAGTTTTGATTTACTGAGCAGATTAATATGCTATTCTGAAACCTCTACGGCTAAAATATAATGGAAGTGAATGGAATTTAGTTTGCAGTAAAAGTACTGAAAATTTGAGAACAGTAGCATGTATTTCCAGAAACAATGTCACGGCTCCTTTGGATAAACTGCAGAAAATACTTTAGTATTACTTGTTTTTTGCAAAAAAAGTCAACTAAAGTGCATGATTTCTCTTATTTGGGTGAATTAACCCTTTAACATAAAACCCCCTCTCAGTTGCAGTTGGGCTGTGCAAACATAATGAGCAGCGTCAGTCTGCACTACACCAATATAATATACACTAACTTACTACATTTCGAAAGTAGTAAAGTTACTTTATAGATTTTTTAAAGGATTTTTGTACAGCCATGCAGCTAACTGAGCTAACTAGGGTCCCGTAGCTAACAGAGTACAGAAAGATCAGGGCAGGATCAAGACCGAACACAGTCTTTGATGACAGGATGTTTAGTATGAGGTGAACTACAGTGGCGCTGACCAGGACTCTTACTCCGGGGATGACAAAGACATGGTGGGGACAGAACAGGTGTTAAGTGGGAAAGGAGCGAGACGGAGGTCGAGCATCGGAGAGGCAGCGATCACATCTAACTCGATAAATTAAGGGTTTATTTTCACCAAACCAGAGCTGGTGATTGTTGGAACTGACTGTTGGACTAATCAAGATAGTTCTGGTGAGTTTAATTTTGTTTCTGTGGAGTTTTGCGATGAGTTTGTAAGGCAATTAGTTTGGTGAAACAGAAACTTGAATTCGTTAAAGTGTGATTATTAGACTAGAAAAGCTTGTGTAATGTAGCAAACTTGCCACTAACACAAATCTCCTAGCTGAAACTATAAGAGAGGCCTAATCTATACCAGAGGTCCTCAAACTTTTTCACGTCAAGGACTACGGAAGATTTTATTGGACTCGAATATTTGTAACCCACAGAAAACAATCCACAAATGTGTACTATGATGAGCAAATATTTCTCTACATCCATTTTCTTTTCATCTACAAATGTGTATTTTTACATTTGTGATGTGTAAAATCATATCCACAAAACTACAGTGACTTCTACACACAACAGTTTTTGCACATTTGCAGATTGCTTTCTGTCAATTTGTGGGTCGTCTTACATTTGTGACTTCCTTTTTAAACATTTGTGGAATTTTGTCCAATGTGTACTGCGGAGATCTGAAGAAAAAAAATATACACAAATATCTCACTACCCAAAACATCTATTTTTTACTTTTGTGTTGTGTAAAGTCATATCCACAAAAATACAGTGCAATTTGCAAATATGTAGTTTACTCTGTACACACATTAATTTCACATACAGGTGTTATATCCACATTTAGGAGGAGTTTATATTCACCACACATTTAACAATAAGGAATTTTCAAGATAATACATTATGATATAGGCCTACACATTAATAAATGAAAGATTAAAAAAAAGTTTCTTTATATGCCTAGTGCTCCTGTATTGCCGGCTATTTGCATGAACTGTGTTTGTTTATGTCAGATTACGGATGGTGTTGGGAAGTCGATGAAACGCGTGACAGTGTGTGGAGCTGCAAGTGCTAAAACTGTTTCCATGACAGTTTGAAACGAAGAGTCATCTCCATCTTCAATTCAACTGAAAACACATGACTGCGTAAAGTCAGTGGTGACATGACGTCCCTCACCAACAAAGTTTACGCCTGCGCTGTCCGACCCCGTCTTATTAAATGCGCGTCGTCAGAATTCTTCCTCTCCTCTCCGCATGTCTGTCTCCACAGTGCCATCACAAGCCCTACTGGCAACTCCTAACCACTTGAGAGACCTCTGGAGCCGTTTTAAATTGGGACTGGGAGAAAACTGGGAGAGTGATTCTTAGCTTTGAGAAATTTGATAACTTGCTTTTATTCCTAAGTTTAAAAGTAAGGGTAAATTTCATGAATTCTCAGCACACTAAGATGGCACGTTGAGAAGCTTGATAAATTCCGGCAGTTACTTCTTCACATTCTGTTAAAAATGAGTTTTAAAACATAAAAAAAAATTAACTAAGCCCTATCTTACACATTGTACCTTTAAATCTATATAAAGAGAGCAAAACGGTGCATAACTTTCACTGAGCTGATACACGACTATGTCTAAACAGAGCTGAGTTAGAACATTATTCAAAGATTACAGATAACATTTCAGAAAAATGTTTCAATAGTTTCAAAAAAATAAATTATTAAATTTAAACTTTGCAAAGTTATTCCCTAATGTGATACATATTGCATTCATGTATTTAAAGCTTTTGCACATAGTTGTATATCTACCATCTGAAGATGCTGTGTACCAAGTTGAACAGCCTGTAAAAATAACCTTGAAAGGTGCAATGGGAATCTGGTCGGGACCACCCTGATTCAGACGATGGTAGTGATGTCATTACCATGTGCTGTAACACAGGAAATTCATTTTCTCCAAACAGTCTGTGGTCTCCACGCTGCCGTTGTCCTTCACGGATAAGGATCCGCAGTGCTGCCCCACAAGGGGGCAGACAGGCAGGTCAGAGTACAACATATCCGCCCCGTTCACCCACACCCAATGACCGGCCAGGAATCGGAGGCCTACCCACACCTAAGGAGAGGAAACAACTAATGAACCTCCATAGCTGTATTTTGAGAGCTGGACCGTGGAGCTGCAACAGATAAATCACCTGCTGTCCACAAACACTTTCCCCATAGACCACCATTATAAAAAAAAACTGTTCACAGGACACCTTCAACAGCAAACACGGCCAATTATAACTCTTTGTATTATTAATTTTCAAATCATTAAGGTTTGATATTTATAAACTCCGAGGGCCTATAAAAGCAATTTAGTGCATGATGTAATCTCAATGTGAAGTTTATGGGCCAGGCTGGTGATCACAGGGAAAGAGAGATGCTAATGAGCATATGCAGCGGGCTACACAACACAGAAGTAAACCAAAGAAAAGGCTTTTAAGGTGTGTGTGCTGGATGAGAAGCTTTCATTGAAATAAATGTGCACCGTCTCAGAGTCTGAGAATCAATGCTTATAATACAAATAAGATAGAGATGCAAGAAATAAAATTGTGGTTTTTCTGCAACACAATTCTTAATGGTGTCAAACAAACCATGTATGTGGGACAGTGACGTCTTCATCCTTAGATTTATTTATTTTCATGGCCTGTTTCCTCGTGGATGTCCTCGCACAGTTCACAAACATGCTGGTTTGTAGGACTGGAAACTCTAAATGTCTGTAAATGTAAGAGATTCGTTTTCCTTCAATCTGTACAACTGACTAACCGTCTTGGGGGCACCTTGCCTCTCTGGAGTGATTTTGAGTGCAGCTGAAGGGTTGGGGAGGGAACATCATTCCCAACAATCAGCTTGAATCCCAGCCAGTCTCATTCTTTTTGAAGAACTGTGAGAGGTTGAGTACTAGACTATTAGTCTAACAGCTTTAAATATATATATTAAAAAACTATTGCATAATGCAGGCTTGGCTCTTTTAAGTCACTCTAATGTTTATATTGTTTGAGAAATGTAAATTTTTGAAACTTAAGCGTAGAAAGTTTTTATAGTGCTAGGGAAATATGTCTAGCTCACCTCGTCACATGGGTCTCGTCTGCTGGTAGCTGCAGAAAGCGAACCAGGAGGTAGGCTATTAATATTGCACTGTTAACTAAGCCTCGCCCCCCCTTTAACTTTCATATCATATCAATAATGAAAGCTGATCGATTTAAAGTTGTGAACCATTTAACCACCTCTAGTTTAGGCATAAGTGAGATTTTATTTGTTTGTTGAGTCTGATAGCATTCCCTCATTCACCCATGTACTATTGCTTACATAATAAAACATAATATTTTACTCTGTATTGTGAGACGTGTATTGTAATTGCATCACTAATGGTAGGTGTAATATTGCATGACTGTACTTTTCACACACATCAAAGGCCAGATAGTAAATATAGTGCACTAGTGAAATATTTTGGACACGGCTATTTAGCTCTGGAAACAGAGCAGTGTCTTCCCGTTTTGTTTTGTTGCTTTAAAGTAATTCAGATTTGCCTCTAAATTTGCACCGCAGAGCAGTGGTTGATGTAGAAATCCCACCTTAACACATAGCACCTTTAAAACAGCTCTCATGTCAACATTTCTTACGTGTCACTGAATTTTAACCCACCTTCTCAGTGACGGCCTCCGCGGCCCTGTACATCACATCGTTGTGGTCTTCTCCAGGCTGCACGCTGACCAGGTCACTGTTGTATGGGTAGGGTGACGTGAGGGCTCGGCAGTATTCCAGTGCCTCCTCCCAGGTCTTGTTCTCCTTTACCAGGACCAGGTTGTCCTTGAAGCAGACAAAGGGAAACTGGGCAGAGCAGTTTTGGGTGGCCATCTCTTTTGTCAAAGAGGAGATGGAAACACAGTCGCTGTTGTTCCCTGGCTCCCCTGATGTCCAATTTCTGTACTCTGACAAGCCTGTGCCCCACGTCCATGTTTCCCCTGAAAAATGTAGGTTGAAACGCAATCATCACAGAGGAGGTGAAAGTCTGTTTCCTGTTTGTCAGATCCCATTATTAGTTTCATGGCTAAAGACAGGAATATTGAGAACAAGAAAATAGGAAAGAACACCCAGGGATGGGTTTTTTTGCCCTTCTGTTTGTTTCAAGAGATACAAGGTGGTTATTAGCATTATAGCATTACAGCAGTGTAGTTCACAAAATATATATCATGCACTTGTGTTTGTCTTTACCATTTCTGTGCAGACCAATCCAGACTGGAAAGTCATTCGGAATGACTTTAATCAAGCTGTAGGGAGTTGCCAGACCATCGTAATTATCCTCGCAGTACTGTTGGGCGTCAGACCATATCTTCGACTGTGGTATAAATATGGAATTGTTGCCCGTCTTACAGAAGAAGAAGAAAGATCGTGCACAATTGGCGCCATAAAACCTTTCAAGAGAAACGAAAAAAATGAAAAAGAGGAAGAATTTAATGCATAAATGTGAAAAATACACATTCATATTATTCTTACTATATATAATGTTTATATGCGTTTGCCATAATAAGGAAACAGTTATTTTTTAATGTTTTAGCCTATTTACTGCAAAAAACAAAAGCTTGCACTACTGCTGACCACTTTCCAAATCAAATAATCAATCCAAAGCAAATCCTATCTCTCCCGTGGTGGCAGAGCGAGTTGAGTGCACTGCAGCTAATGAAAACACATGCAAATAGACATAAGACAAGCAAATTTAGAAACACATAGCCAACATTAAGAAACACACTTCAAATACAGAAAAGCTGCAAGTTACAGAGAACAATGGAATTAACATAACCATGGGTGTAAAATCTGATGAACACCTTTGTAATTAGTAGAAGAGGAACACTCAGAATATTGAATGTATGCTAGGTGCTATATATAAAAAAAAAATAATGTTATTAAATACACATCATTAATCTGCTTATATGTAAAAAAAAAAAAAAAACAAAAAAAAAACACACACACAACGAACAAAAAACACTTTAAAGTACTTAGAACAGTGTAAGAACAATCTCCCATTACCGTTTGCTGTTGTAAATGACGTAAGCACAACTTTCATCAGCTCGTGGCTCGTCGTCTGCCCAGAAAACTTGGTCATCAATTCGTCCATCAGTCCATAACCAGAATAGGCCAGGTCTATTTCTGTAGAGGCTGATCCATGCATTATAACCCTTCAAGTTCCAACTGTCTACATCTGATTGCGTGTATATGGTGGCCAAGTCGGTGTAAAATGCGCTCCTTGGACAAGACAAAAAATAAAAAAATAAAAGCTTATTTGCAAAGTGATACGTCACAATTGTCATTAATGGTTTTAAATGAAATGTTTGGACATTAGATAGATAATGCAATTTGATACACGCACTTATGTTTTCCTCAAGATAAATTGTAGTAACTTCACTAAGAACTTCATTTTGTCCAATACTTTGGTTTATAGGCAAATATCTGCTAAACTGAGAACATCCCATTAGCTTCATCAGTACCTTTTGCCATTAATTAAAGCATGCCAATGTGGCAAATGCTACCTGCTAAACATCGGGATTACTCGTTTTGTTCTGATGAAGTGAAACTCTTTAGGTTTATACAGGTGCCACTGAGTGAGGCAGATTTCACACTGCAGCTTTATATCACCTTTCAGGTGAATGTGATAATAAGACAAGTGTAATTTCCAATGATAAAGTCAGTCCTCATTGTGTATAATTGTAACTACAATCTAACTTTTAATAGCTATAAATGATGGGAATTAAAAATAAAACCCACCTGCAGAAGCTTTGAGCCTCTTGCCAGGTTTTAGACTTGTTGATGTACTGGTAATTTCTCACCACCACTGAGCCCAGTCCAGACACAGTACTACTGAGGAGGAGGAGGAAAAGTCCAGAGGTGCCAGTGTTCGTCATCAGTATTCTGTTGTACAGACATTAAAGCATCATATTGAACCATGCTGTGCTATTGTGTGTTGTAATAAACAATTTTACTTTTTTATTGCTCTGCAGATGAATGCGGTCACAGACATCAACAATAGGCAGATTAAAGACTACACCCCGCGTTTAGGAAGGCTTTTATGCCAGACATGACACTTTTTACTAAAAATAAATGGCTCAAAAGGACCATGAAAATCCAATAATGGAGATTAAACTAAAAACTTTATCAACCCCTTTAAAATCAGTCGACTGAGTGGCAGCGTCAGTGTTGTGTGTACTTACCTGTCCTGATGCATTGTTTTGCTGTCTTATGCTGCAATGTGCTCAGTGAAAAACACCCGGAGCTGCTTGATGAGCCGCTAAAATCCAGCTTAACATCTCACTACTTTGAGCTCCACACATCAAGACAATCATTTGACTAGCAAACACACTCAAACTATCAACTCCCTGCGATAGCCATCCAGAAAGCATTTATTTGACTGTTGGCAAATGAAGTGAGATTTACCTACCGAACTGAAAAATATACACTGCTTAATAGAAATAAAAGGAACACTAAATCATCACAGTATAACATCAAGTCAGTTTAACTTCATGGATGTCAATCTGTCCAGTTAGGAAGGATAAGCGATTGTGAATCAACGTCATCTGTTTTGGTGCAAATGAAAGTGAAAACAGGTGCACTGAAGAGGCAACAGTAAGACAACCGCTAAAAAGAGAATGGTTTGCACGTGGTGGCCCCAAATATATTGCTCTTCTCCTCCTCCCTTCCTGACCGATTGTTCTCCAATTTTGCCTTTTGCTAGTGTCCTTGTCACTACTGGTAGCCTGAGGCGGTACCTGCAACCCATTCAGGTTGCACATGTTGTTCAGCTCCTCCAGTACGGCACATCCATACCAGCTGTCGCAATCAATCTACCCACCTAAAAAGGTAGACAATGGAATCATGGAATTGCGTAAAAGATGGTCAGGTGTACCCTTATGCTAAAGGAGATATGAAAGGAAGCATCGAAGCACCTTTCCTTAGCTTTTAGAGTTAGTTTAATTTGACCAGCTCTTATCATGGCTGCCACAGAAATATTTCTGGTTCACTTCAGTTAGAAACCTTCCCAAGCACAAAAATAAATAAGATAAAAAGACTTTGACCGCAGCCAAGGAGTCTCCTAGCACAGTCTCAAGAGCATGGAGGAGATAGACCTTTACATAAGGAAGTGGACAGGGCTGTAGAACCACAGCGCAACATAAAACTATTTTTTCACTGTTATTTGTAATGGTTTATGAAAGGCACAGAAATGTATGAACACATGTAATCGGACACTCAGACTTTGTATACACAAAAGTAGTATTTATTTAGTGATTTAACTGGTGACATTGTGCAAATTTCCTCACGTTACTTTTTTTTTTTTTACAATATGTAAATCAAAATCCTTTAGGAATCTCCAAACATTTACAATAATTAAATACAATACGTTCATAAGAAATATGCAGCACAATAGAAAAAAAAACAAAAAAAAAAAACTATGCATATAGTTTAACAGATACCTTTAGTAACTGCAATCACAGTGCGAGTAAACTCCGAATAACATCTGAAACAAAAAGAAAAGTCAGTAATAAATGAAGCAACTCACTTAAGTCTTAAGATTTAACTCATGTAAGCTAAAATCTTTATTACAGATTATCATCCCAAAGTTTTCCAAAGGACTAAGTGTTTTTTGTTTTAAGTGTGTTGCTGCTGCACACTGACGAAAATCTAAGTCAGCAATCAAGATATTCTTAATTCCCCTCTCATTAGGGTACAGCATTAAGTTAATGTAGCAGTGAGAGCTAAAGTTATAGGTTGTGGTGATTAGTCTGGTCAGTAAAGAAGGATCACAGTGTTTAACTCATTTCCTCAGATTGTTTTATCACAGTCACCTGGGTTGGACATGCTCCTCTCCAGCTGCTTGAAGGATTCTTCTGTCAAAGTGCAGATCTCATCCTTTAGCCGGCGTTGGCCGTCCAGAGTCAGGTGCCAAAAACACGACTTTCTCTTGCCATCTTTTAACAGCTGGTTGCAAGTTTTGCGGAAGCTGTTGTTGAAGCACAGGTTGTGTCGGATGGTGTTCTTCCAACCCTCTGGAGCCGTCTGAAAGAAGGGGAAGTGCTCTCTGGGAAAGGACAGAAAGGAATGAGGGAGGTTAATACTCCAAAACAAGCTGGGGTGCAACATGTTGCTCCAATGCAACTGTACCATTAGAAATTGCACACAGGCCCAATAGAGATCTAAAAGATCAGTCTGACATTTTGGAAGATACTATTTTTTGCCTTCCAGCACCAACAAAAAATGTCCGAATGCGTGCCATGCAATTACTGAACAGAATGCACGTGTATGTCTCATAATCTCAGGGGATAGGACCTTCAATCTTTACATAAACCTGTAATGTGTTTTAGCAAACAAATTCTGACCTGGTGAAGTGGTAAATCTGCTGGACTTTGAGGCTCCCAGTATGGCTACTCTTGAGCGCCAAGGCGATGAGAATGCAGTAATTCACTGGTGGACGAGGCCAGCATCCTGGCTTCAGAGTCTTACTGTCCTGGAGGCAGATAGAAACTAACTATTGGTGCTGATGCAGTTTATTTAAACATTTCCAGAGCACCTAGAAGAAACATACATATACACCACACTTGAGCGCAAACTTACAGGGCATGATCAGTATAATGTATTCATTTCTATAGCCCCCTAAACCTTGCTATCAAACCTTTAGATTTTGTTGATAGCATTAAATATGCATGCTTAAAAAGGCAACAGCCAAACAAATTTGACATCATTACGTATTAAGTTTTACTCAAGCTAATTTGCTTTATCACGTCTGTCAGGGTGTTTGATCAGATTTGATGACAGTACAGGCAACATCCCACAACTGTCTTCACACTTTGATCCAAATATCACTAAATGCTGATTGATGCACAGAAATAGGCGTCATTACCTTAACTTACCACTTAAACCTTATAACTTTCCACTTAAAAAAAACAAAAACACACATATGGAGAGCAAACAAAAAGAAATCTATAAGAAATAACAAATTGCTTATCTTCATGTAAAACCCCATCTCTCATATAATAAAATATATATATAGTAAGATGATACGTTTACAGCTTTTAAAGAGGTAATTAGAGAGCTCCCCACATTCAGGTCTAGTGTTCTTACCCTGGCCTTCATGGTCCTTCCCTTCCGTCTGTTCTTGGCTGGTCGACAGGAGACGTCTTCATTCTTGATCTAATAGTCAAGGATTGTGAGCTTACATTACACACAAATTTAAATCAGTGCATTGAATCCTTTCATAGTGTTTGTGCTGTTATCCTGGATTTTTTTTAAAAGCATGTCGGAGAACTACATGTTACTCGGTACAAGACCATATTTACACCTGGTATTAATTTGTTGTTGGTATTTGGAGCTTACATCCATTTAAGAATAACAAGTTAATGCAGGTGTAAATGGATAATTACAATGGGAAAGCCAGGTTTGTATTGTGATTTCAGGCAGGTGTAAATAGCAGAACAATCTGCCCAACCGGTTGGAAAGTCCACCTCTGCATCTTCCTGTTATGTCAAGCTGAACTGCAGACGTTATCTATGAGCCCTTTATAAATACCAAATGCAAAAGCATGTGATCAGATGCAATTTTCCAGATACAGATTGTCTATTAGGAGTAAATGGGGTCAATTAAGATGTTATGAATACACTGATGCATTGCTACGCATCTTTTGGCATTACCCGCACCTGTAGATAAATGGAATAGTTAAGATCATTAGTAGGACTGCGAGTCCGTGCATGTCCTCACACATGTGCTCTGACCAAAAACTTTCATAGAAATACAGCTCTATAGCGCTCCTAGAGGTCAAAAACTCCACAAGGAAGCTTTAAGACTAGTTGCACAATATGTACTGTTAAAGGGTTTTAACAGCGAGTGTAAAATAAAGCATGTCACCACACCCACTCACATTTACTGTTAACAGTGATTGTTGGTGTAATTCATGTTACCATATACTCAGTGGAGGAGGAAACTGAGTGAGGCAGTTCCTCCTTGAAGGGAGCATCCTCTGTGTTAAGTTGATGTTGGGTCTTCGGAGGGTCCAGGAGGGGTGTTTGGATTTGTTTAGCAGGTTTGCAAAGCGTCTGCACATCTGCTGCAGCTTCTGCAAACTGGATCGGGCAGGCAATATTGGGATTCACTAACAGCCACAGGTTTGGCTTTACAAAGGTGTCTGATGGGACAGAAAAATCATGGCAGACATTTAAGTTGCTACAGCAATTTGGCAAGGACATAGGCCTAATGGCAGCAACAGACAAAACAACTTTTTGCTTTTCTGAAAAAGACAATCAACGGCAGGTGTATCTTCGCAGAACCTACTGGCTCTGCCCAAAGATATAAATAAATTTTATAAAAGTGTTCCAGTGGTTCTAATTAAGATGTTTGCTTGCTCAGTTTATGTAAGAAACAAAATACATTAGCTAAGTTAGTAATCTCTTGGCTGCAGCCACACAATCCATTGTGGTGAGAAACACTGAAACTTTACGGGATATTTTCAATATAATTTTAGAATTACATTCAAGTGTGTATTAAAAGGGTTTGAAAATATAAATGTGGACAAAAAGAGGGGAAAAATAAAAAAAATACAAAGCTGTCAGAAGTAAATCATGCAAAGCTCAACCAGACAAGTTGTTGCTGAATTAGCAGGTCAGTCCACAGACAGATGGCAGGTTCTGTACAGCTCACCTGACGTTTTATCGTACCAAATGAATTCATCTTTTCTTCTTGAGGCTCTTACCGATGGCCTCTGGACCACATATTGATCATTCAGTTTGTCATCTGTCACCAGTGATAGATTAACACAATGACACTCAACATTAGACAATGACAAACAGCACATTTTGCACTTTAAAATCAGTAAGCAGACCTTCAGACGCCATTCAGTTTCCAAAATGTAATGTGATACTAATAAATATAACTTGGTTCCCCAAGTTTTAACATAAATTGAGTCCTCCATTGATTTCTGTGCAGTTTGGAATGAAAGGAAGTGAATAACAATCACTTTTTAACCTGTGAAGCCAAACACCACAGAACAAAGAAAAACAGTCACCATGGTAAAACTGGTCTGTGGTTGTTGCCAGTTTCAGCTCCTTGTCCATGTCCCAGTCTGTAAGGCCTACAGAACAGTGCAAGTTAAAGTGTCGAGCTTTGGTTTTAAGCTGTAAAGTCATGGTTCAGTGAGTTTCATAGGTTTGTTCCCTTTTGTTTTTCAGATGCTCTTTGATAAGAGAAAGAGGTTTACTGACAGCCCTGCAGGCTGGTGATTCAACAGCTGGAGCTGAACAGCCTGATTGGACTCAATTAAACCCTAAGAGAAGAAGCTGTGCTCAATCCTTCATTTGCGCCTGCAGTTACCAAATATTTGAATTTAACAAATCTGATTTTGTTTCATAGATTAAATGTAATCATTTTATTTCTACATTAGGTGCTGAAACTACACCGAGTTTGATTGATTAAATAAACCCATCTGTTGTGATCAATGTTCCATACTAATACTGTCAGGTGAGGACAACTACGCAAACCTCTTCTGAGGAAGACAGAGACATGCAAATAAAGTAAGTGGACCTTGACTTCTTTTAAATAAACTAACTTACAAAAAATGAAGTTCATTTTGTGAACCATTGAGAACATAAACCCTTTTATCCTGAATACCTTTATATTTAGAGGGAACATTTTGAGACACACTGCTATTGGGGAGGTTCTGCTCTGACTAGCCTTAAAACATTGTCCAGCAAGACCCTGATAACCACTAGCGTCTGTTTTGTTTTCCTGTGTGACCAGAAAAGTTTCTAATTTAAGGCTTATAATTTATTAAGTCATGCTAGCAACCTAGGTAGAGTAATGTTAGTCAGTCCCTCACTCTGGTTCAGACTGAAGTATCTCCATACCTGCAAAACAAATGCCATCCCCATCAGCCCCAGCTGGCATCAGGACTGTAGCTAAAAGCACCACTGTGCCTAGCCTGGCAGAACCACTAGCATGGCTGTAGAGTCTACGATACTTGGATGACATTTCATTAATTAAATCATTCCTTCTTATTAGCAAACAAATACAAAACCTCACTCTACAAGCACACAGTACACCATATAATTCCTAGCTTTACTCTTTGGCAGACTGATTTCGTACTTCCGTTTCTACATCTGTCACCTGCACATACTAAACAAAAAATGTCAAAGCCATTTGAGGAGTCCCTTAGATTTTTCTAGCCCTGCGTTAGTGCAGTTTAGTTTATTTTTTTGTCACATTTACAATACACATTTCACAAGTAAGAAACAGATTCATACGGCAATAAATCAATTTTTACAGCATGAAAAACAAAATCATATAGTCATCTTTAAATATCTATATATATTTGTATACTTTAAACATTAAGTCTGTCATATACTCACAAGATTTTGCCTCATTCCAGTACGTTCATTCACAGAAACTCACACAGCAACAGGGACGGTGAGGACTCGCAGCTCCTGTTCAAAGCCTTGTATTTTGAATATCTAACAATAATCTAGTTGAGACAACAAATCATTTGGGGCTCACACATTTTACTCGTTAGTTTTTGGGAAAAACCACAGTAATGACCAGACATGCTGAGAAAACCTAGCACTAAAACAGAAATAAATACAGGTTATATAGAACCTGGTGGAGACTGACGCTGAGCAGAGGAACGTTTTCGTGTCCGCTTTCTTCTGGACTGGCTGAAGTTCTGAGGTTTAGGTTCAGATTTTGGACATTAACTTTTGGTACGGCATTAAATCCAAAACATACAGTATAGTGCACACTTGAGTGTTGCATGTGCCTGCAGATTAACGATCTGAAAAAGATTATTTGCTTGCTGTGTTGGGAGTTCATGGTAAAATAAAAAATAAATGCTTCACCACTGTCAGGGCTTGTATGTGCCTGGACTTGCAAATTCTTAATCTGGTGTATTTTACCAGCATGTGTTCAGTGGGCATAGCGTGCCCCCAAACACAACACACACTTCAGAAAGTTTAGACAATCATATGTATTTGGAAGTCAAATGAGCTGCCTCCTTTGCCTGGTGAGCAGATACCAGACACCAACCACCTCTGTGGGGCCAGGCACATGTCATTCTTCTCCAAATAAAGACTTGATTTAAGTAAATTATGTGTTTTACTTTCTAGGCAATAATAAGCCAGGCTGGAACTCTCATTACAAAAATAACCTCTGGTGTTGGGAACCAATTTAACACCTACGAGTGAAGAATGAGGAAAATTTAGCATCAAACCATCAGAATCTTTAACACCGAGGTGAGACCGGAGACACTGTTCAAGACATAAGACTGAATGAAATGAAGGCATGAAGGGGAGGGACGGACAGAGGAAGAGGAGGCTCAAAAGATGGGAATGTAGTTATCAATCTTGGCGCGGTGCCGCTGGGCGATGCACTCTGCGATCCAGACAATGTTCCTGCACTCTTGCTCCTTCAGCTTGACGTAGGCGTAGAAAACACTGAAGTGGAACTGGTTGAGGAAGGCCAGCTTGTTCAGCTTCACCTGGAATTAGGAAGGAGGAAGAGACTGAGTGTACAAACACCACAAAGCTGATAATGACAAGCCCACTACTAATTGACTGACACACTGTGAAGCGCAGCATGCATGTAAATTTGATGTGTGATCTGCCCCCCCAGCTCCGGTCATGGCCGATTCCATTCACCTGAAGATCGATCGTTGGCATCTCTAGTTTCTGACTTTTTTTTCTTCACACATTCACGGCTAATGTTTTTCATGTTTGTAGTTAGCAAACCAGTGGACAGTGAAACCTAGATGGAGCTATGAATGAGCCGGAGTGCAGCCAGACTCCGGGCTCGTAAGGTGTAAGACACATACGTTGCTTCTCTACTAGGAATAAGTTTAAGTTGATCATGTCACCTCATGCTCAAAGAAACGGTCCTCCAGTGTTTTGTCGCCTGGGTTGCTGCCAGCACCTTCGAACAGCAGCTTGTACTCCTGAGGAAATGAGTCAGACATATAGTGATAGTGATTATTAAAACAATGTGTTTCTGTAACAGACACCAACAGGAGACTTAAAAACATGGAATTTGAGAGACACAAGGGAACGAGTCAAAACTCAGCTGACTTTAAAACCTTTAAAAAACCTCTTCAAATTACAGTCACGCACTAAATTTGGGAAGTAGGCCGACTGCATTTGCCTTAGCTTTGCATGCAAATTCAGAGGGATCAGAAAGACAAGTTAACATTTCAATGATTACATTTATATTTAAAAGCTACAGTAACCCTAGCAGGCTTTTGGACTTACAGGATAGAAATCAGCGACGGCCTTGACTTGCTCGTAGTCATCTGCCCGGGCCAGCTGAGCAAGGCCTTCTGGGTAAAGCTTGCCGCAGTGGGGGAAGAGCTTGGCGCGGTCTTCCTTGGACAACTCTGTGCCAAACGAGTTGATGGTGATGATGAAGGCTCTCCTGTCTGCCTCAAACTGCAGCAGAGACAGAAAGGTCACTGGAGCAACAAGTGACTGAGCGGAAACTTTATTTCAAAGCCAAAAAGTCTGAGCATGTTTATAGCCACACTTAGAGTCAACATAAACATTTTCATTTTCATGTACACACACATTCTCACTAAACCCTCTTCAAGACAATATAATAAACCATACTGTGTTGACAGGTAATGTATTTGTTTTTGTACAAAATGCAAATTTATAGGGCTTGAATGTGACAAACGTATCATCTTTCTTAAGCAGCGAACCAGTGGAGGCATCAGTGACATCCATATCTGTTCTGTGGCAGAACTTCTTGCTTGTGCCTCTGATTTTTAATTCAGACAGATATCCTCTACCAGCTGTGTGTGTGTGTGTGTGTGTGTGTTTGTTTTCTTTAAATAAAGCAGAAACTCACCTCTAGAATAGGACACATGGTGTCAGCCGTGGTTCCTCCGAGGTTGGAGCAGAACTTATAGAAAGCCTCCAGGTATGCCTGAGACGACATGGTTCAAAATGTTTTTTAAGCAGAAAACATGAATAAACAAATCATTGCTGTTAAAATTTTATAGTGAAAAACGAATGATCAAATTATAATAAAATATTTGCAATTGTTGAGTTCTCTTCTGATTTTAGCCTGCTGACTATTTATCTAATTTCTCTTTATTACATTTTTTGTTTCAGTCCATTCTCATTTTTAATCACGTAAACACACACCTACATTATTGCTATGATCATAATTATAACATGCTTTACCTTGTAAAGCGTGTTACGAATTATTTCAATGTTCATCTCATCCAAGTCCTGCTCAGATATGCAGTCCTGGAAGAATGCAGCTGAAAAGAAAAGAGAAATAATTTACACCAAACCAACAGAAAGGAGTGTTGAATGTTTCTTTAAGCTTTGCTGCCATCTCCTGTTCTGCACGAGACATACTATTCAGTTTTTACATCCTCCTTTGTTTAAATAGCAGTTTATAAGGAGGTACACACCCAGGGGCGTGTCCACCAGGATGGCGTTGTACAGTTCGGCGGGGGTCTGGGCGATGTTGACCGCCTCCATCTGTTCGAAGCTGCCCAACGGGTGACACTTTGGCACCAGCTCAGAGATGGCCCGCTGATGGAGGGTGCCCGTGATCAGCAGGATGACGTTATCAATCATATAGCTGTACCTGAAGTCAAAAGACAGGTGGGCATGGGTTGTCATGAGCAGAGAAGCCATTGCTATCCATCTCATAGCAGCATCAGTCTGAGAAGCCTTTATTTATTTATTTTTTACTATTTCCCCTTTTGGGTTTTGGTCAAAAAATAATTTAGGTCCTACAGCAAGTTTTATACCATTAATAGTACTTGTTTTGTTCCATTACTGTAAACTTATAAAATCACAACATATAACATGTAAATGTATGTTTTACATTTATTTCCAACCTTCCATTTTAGTACAGAATAAAAAACAAGCTCCTGAGACATGAAACAGATCTATGAATATTTACTCCCCTTTATTTCAGTGTCAAATGCATAGTTATGCATTTGTAGGCACATTAATTGCATTTAAGGACAATCAAAGAATTCTGGACACCAACATTTTTTTGCAAGCAATAAAATCATTTTAAAGATATTCGTATCTGTTTTTGGTCTTTTGTTTTTTTCCAAAAAAAGTAACTCATCAATGGGTTGCTTTCAGCAAGTGACGATCGGTTCTCAGATTTCAGAGCATACTTAAATGCATCAATGAGTTCGCCAAACAGCCCCTGCTAGCAGCTGTTGCACCAAAAGATAACAGAACTCTGATAAAGAAAAAAAAAAGGGGACTGAATACAGGTGCTGGTCATATAATTAGAATATCATCAAAAAGTTGATTTATTTCAGTAATGCCATTCAAAAAGTGAAACTTGTATAATGTATACATTCATTCCACATAGACTGATATAGTTCAAGTGTTCATTCCTTTTAATTTTGATGATTATAACTGACAACTAATGAAAACTCCAACATCAGTATCTCAGAAAATTAGAATATTGTGAAAAGGTTCAATATTGAAGACACCTGGTGCCACACTCTAATCAGCTAATTAACTCAAAACACCTGCAAAGGCCTTTAAATGGTCTCTCAGTCTAGTTCGGTAGGCTACACAATCATGGGGAAGACTGCTGACTTGACAGCTGTCCAAAAGACGACCATTGACACCTTGCACAAGGAGGGCAAGACACAAACGGTCATTGCTAAAGAGGCTGGCTGTTCACAGAGCTCTGTGTCCAAGCACATTAATAGAGAGGCGAAGGGAAGGAAAAGATGTGGTAGAAAAAAAGTGTCCAAGCAATAGGGATAACCGCACCCTGGAGAGGATTGTGAAACAAAACCCATTCAAAAATGTGGGGGAGATTCACAAAGAGTGGACTGCAGCTGGAGTCAGCGCTTCAAGAACCACCACAGACAGACGTATGCAAGACATGGGTTTCAGCTGTCGCATTCCTTGTGTCAAGCCACTCTTGAACAAGACACAGCGTCAGAAGCGTCTCGCCTGGGCTAAAGACAAAAAGGACTGGACTGCTGCTGAGTGGTCCAAAGTTATGTTCTCTGATGAA
>NC_060169.1:4098165-4125964 GCF_021292245.1 Micropterus dolomieu | reverse complement strand
TGAAGTCCAGTGTAAAGTTTCCACAGTCAGTGATGGTTTGGGGTGCCATGTCATCTGCTGCTGTTGGTCCACTGTGTTTTCTGAGGTCCAAGGTCAACGCAGCCGTCTACCAGGAAGTTTTAGAGCACTTCATGCTTCCTGCTGCTGACCAACTTTATGGAGATACAGATTTCATTTTCCAACAGGACTTGGCACCTGCACACAGTGCCAAAGCTACCAGTACCTGGTTTAAGGACCATGGTATCCCTGTTCTTAATTGGCCAGCAAACTGGCCTGACCTTAACCCTATAGAAAATCTATGGGGTATTGTGAAGAGGAAGATGCGATACGCCAGACCCAACGATGCAGAAGAGCTGAAGGCCACTATCAGAGCAACCTGGGCTCTCATATCACCTGAGCAGTGCCACAGACTGATCGACTCCATGCCACGCCACATTGCTGCAGTAATTCAGGCAAAAGGAGCCCAAACTAAGTATTGAGTGCCTTACATGCTTATACTTTTCATGTTCATACTTTTCAGTTGGCCAACATTTCTAAAAATCCTTTTTTTGTATTGGTCTTAAGTAATATTCTAATTTTCGGAGATACTGAATTAGGGATTTTCATTAGTTGTCGGTTATAATCATCAAAATTAAAAGGAATAAACATTTGAAATATATCAGTCTGTGTGTAATGAATGAATATAATATCCAAGTTTCACTTTTTGAATGGAATTACTGAAATAAATCAACTTTTTGATGATATTCTAATTATATGACCAGCACCTGTATTAGGGGTGGGAGGATAAAAATCGATCCAGCACAGTATCGCGATATTTTCCGTGGCAATACTGTATCGATACACAGAGGTTAAGTATCGATCTTTTATTATATAAATTGTACATGAGAAGTTTGTTTTTTGGCACTAATAAAATTGCTTTTTCGGTCCACGAGAAAAAAAGTTTTCTTTTGGGGACACAATTTGAAGTTGGAAAAAAGTTAATATATCGCAATATGTTTAAAATGGCAATAATATTGTAACGTGTATAAGTATTGCGATAATATCGTATCGTGGGGCCTCTGGTGATTCCCACCCGTACTGAATATATACTCTTATGCATTAGATCTCATTTCTCCAAACCGGTTGTCAATGTGCACTGAATAAACACAAACCAGTGGCTTGTGGGTACAGTGTTTCCCCTAGGATGGAGTTGCAGCAGTGGAGGTCAAGCTAAAAAGATTTGTGTGCGTAGTGCATAGTATAAAACCCCAACACAACGTGTCTCTGCAGCATTGCTCTTGTGTCCATGAGCTTGCGATGCACATTAGACTAGTTAAAAATTTACATTTTCCAATAAAAAAAATGTAATTTCACATCATATTGGGCCATTATTTTCACCATATCTCTAAAGAAATAGTAAAACTAGAGCAGAAAATAAATAAACAACACCCAAAGATCAGTCTGCTGGGGAGGAACTAAACTAAACCATTAGATCTGGGGAAAGGATTTTGGATGGTTCTGATGCTCTCCACAGTGATTTTACATTTATGGCACAGCATGTTTTGGGCATCACTCCCTAAGCCTCAGAATCATTATAGATAGTATTGTTCATGTTTTTTGTGTCTTCATTCAACAGCTTTTGACATTTATCTGAAACATTAATATTAAAAAAAAAAAAAAAATAGGCAAATAGGCTTCGCTTCCCCTCGCAAGCAGCTTCACTGTCCCTGGTGAAGTGTTGGAACAAGAGGCAAACCACAGAATATTTCTATGTGTATATATGTGTACAGTGGAAAATTAATTTACTGCAGCTTTTCAGGGAATGTTACAGTTCAAGATTAAGTTAAACCTAATTTCAACACTACAGTCTTATTGCTTACGTGATGAAGTCCATGAAGCTGGCCAGCGGCTCATACGACTGGTTCCTCATGTGGCGAAACTCCACGACCATCTTCTCCTTCAGCTTGTCGTCAATAACGGACACGGTGAGAGGAGACGCCTCGTTTGCCAGGAAGCTGCCATAGTCTGTGCTCTGCAGGTGGAGCTTCAGATCTGCAGGGGGGACACATGGACAGAGAAAGTAGCTGATTAGAAAGACTTGTTCTTGTTGGTGTTACGTACCGTGGAAGAGACCTAAAGTCAAGCTGCAAGACAAGTAATGAATTCTGAAATTTCCCTGCTCATCAACAAATCTTTGTGTCTCAGAACATGACTTGACTGATTTGCGTGTCAGGTAACGTTACATGACTCGCCCACAGACATTCAGCTTACTTGCTGTCGTTGTGATGTTAGCTATGGTAGCAGGACAGAGTTGTGAGTATCGCAGTCTGGAGCTGCTGTGCTGGCTCTGGGAAACCATCTCCTTCTCTCTGCATGTGTAGTTCACAGCAGCAACTGTAGTGACACTGTGCTAACCCACAACTAGCTAGCTAATGTTAGTTACATTTCTGATTTTCTGCTATATTTTCTATTTAACTCTTTTTAAAAATTAGATATCTTTTATGTAAAGCCCTTTTCTGAATTGCCTCATTGTTGAAATGTGCTGTACAAATAAACTTGCCTTGTCTTACATTACTTGCTCTGTTATTCGCCCTATATCATGGTATTTTTCATGGTGTTGGATTTCTTCAGAATCACATACACCACCTTTAACTTGTTGAGGACAGTGGACAGACATGTGCATGCACGTCTTTGATAAATGGCCTCATCTTTTCACCTGCCAGTGAGGAGCTTTACTGGGACGGTGTAACAAATGGGAGGTTCATGCTGACTCCCCCAACTTGTACATACTCAACACTGCTTGAAATCATAGTTTGGAATAAACAAACTATCACAGTTAACAATATTTCTTCTTAAATCTTGATAAGGTTACATTATCGCTGTGTGGTAATGCAGACTGTTTCTATGAATCTGCACTTACAGCTGCATAATAGCTGCAACAATAATATAAATACTCGATGTAACTTCAAAAAATAAAACTAAAGAGGATGTCCACTGTGACTGATCACCATATTTATTTTTTACTCTTTGATGTTGATGCTATACAGAACTTACTAACCTGAGTGTATTTATGATTTCTGATTTATAGAGGTATTGTTTGGAAAATGGTGTGAAGGCCTATTTGATATGACATTTACAGACTCCCCGCTCACATTTCTGCTTCGCTACACAAGAAAACAAGAAGTGTTTACTGCAATAAAAGCTCGGTTATATTGAGGTTTACCAGAAAACGCTCACAAGCAGCCAGTTTAATCGTTAATGACCATAATAAAACTGCGGAGTGTCAGTGCAATAGAGCTAAATCTAACGTTAATTAAACATGTAATTTTGCCAAGTCTGTAGTGTCTAGCGGAACAGTGTAAATATCTTCCTAGTGTAATCTCACTTCCTCTAAAAAGCCCATGATTGATCAATAGAGGACAAAACCCTTGGCTACATTTGCTTGGCTTGTGTTAGCATTAGCTAAGACTCAGAGGATAGCCAGATTAAACAACCAAATCTCAAATGATATGTCGCCTTTAATGTGTATTACATGTTGACGTGAATCTTAATATCTATCACAAAGCAGAATACTGAATAGGACGACTAACCTATAAGGAATATTACCGTTGATGTAAACCAAGCTAACTAGCTTTGAAACTGACAGCTCTTCGTTAGCTAGTGGAATTAGCCCTGGCTGCTAGCTAATAGCCTGAGCTAGCATCTGCTTGATCTCACCTTCCAGGGTCTCACACTGAACGAGGTTTAAATAATCCGCCTGCGACAGTATTCCAGCTTTAAATCCTCTGACCAGCCCCTCCAGGTAGCCGTTATCGACGTTAAAATATAGCTCGGAGAAAGGCATCCTCTCTGGCCGTCAGATCCGTCTCTGCTGCAGGAGAACCGTCCGGCTAGTTAGCGTTAGCATCAGCTGACTGAACCACGTGACCGCGTCATCTGATCCGGTCATCTGCTTCTGCGTGTCCGGTCTTTCGCGTCTTTGGCACAGTTTGCGTTATCGTCACTTATATTTCTAATAACACATAAAATAATGTACAGTTTTAGAATATTTTGCTTGGATCAAGCAGTTTCCAAGCAATCCCACCTCCACATGGAATTTATACCTAATTATTTTCCTTACAATTGCCTAGGATATGTTCATCTGATTATTAGATAAATGTCCCTTAATCTTATCTGCTTTCCACAAACAAATGCTCTTAGCTTGGTGCTTAATATACAAACATAAT
Source organism: Micropterus dolomieu (assembly GCF_021292245.1). NCBI lineage: Eukaryota > Metazoa > Chordata > Actinopteri > Centrarchiformes > Centrarchidae > Micropterus > Micropterus dolomieu. The sequence continues at coordinate 4,121,759 of NC_060169.1, read as the reverse complement.
TTCTACCCACATGCTTCATTTGGAATATTACAAAAAATCTAAAAACCGGTTCAACAACAAAAAAATTTTAGTAACCCAACTACTGAACAATAACGGAAAACTCTGAATTTGTTTCTTTGGCATTCATATCACCCCAAATGAGTTTGACATAGTTATCGATGTCATTCCTGCTGGTATTTCAACTCTGTTAAAAGGGGGTGACAAACCACTCTGTTTACCATCACCAGGCCCCAAGAAGACCTCAGTGGCTAAGAATCTTAAAATAGGATCATTGTTTCAGCATGCAAGAGGTCCCCCCTTCCTCTACTGTTGCATCCTACTAGTGTGGATTTGCTGATAATAATAATAACAATAATAATAATAATAATAATAATAACTTTATTTGTAGAGCACTTATATATATGAGTACAAAGTGCTTTCACAGAAAATAAAGAACAATTAAAATCATAACAGTTAAAAAGACACCAAATAAGTAAGACATAACATGCACAAATTAAAATGTAAAGAAATTAATTAAAAGGCTAGCCAATCAGATAAAATCAGAAAACGCTTTCCTGAATAAATAAGTTTTCAGGCGAGACTTAAAAGAAGATACCGACTCCGACATCCTGATGTCAACGGGCAGGTCATTCCAGAGCCTTGGGGCCCTTACTGCAAAGGCTCTGTCTCCTCCAGTCTTCAGCCTGGCCACAGGGATGCACAGAGGGAAGACCTCTGCTGGAGGATCTCAGGCTGTGTGCAGGTTCATAAGGGATTAAGAGGTCACGAATATATTCAGGAGCCAGGCCATTAAGAGCTTTAAAAGTAATCAATAAGAACTTAAAATCAATCCTAAAACAGACAGGGAGCCAATGTGAAGAGAATAAAATCAGAGTGATATGGGCGTACTCCCCCTGATAACTGGGGAAATATCTGGACTCTTTCATACAAGTACTTTCTTAAATAGTGATCTTTCTGTGTAGTGGCTCCTTAAATAGTGATCTTTTTGTGTAGTGACTCCAAGAGCCTTGGATTATGTGGAAACCTTTGGAAGTCTCCTAAAGACACATTTTTTAACACAAGCTTTTAACTAGCCTTATGGTTTTATATTTTATTTGTTATTTTTTTTGTTTTTATTTATTTATTTTTTTTTTATTGTAAAGCACTTTGTGACCACTCCTATCTGTGAAAGTTGATGTATAAATAAAGTTTGCTTACTTACTAATTAGGTAAGGGAAGTTTCATTTAAAATTACTTGTGTTATCCTCTTATTATTTAAGTTTTATCCTGCTGTCTTCACAAACTTAAGGGACACATATTTATCTTTGTATGTTTATTATTACATGTTTATTGCTCATTTTGCAAAACAAATCCAGAGACAATAGGACAGTTTGTCTGGCTGTGCCCTCACTCTAGCAGATTCTGGATTTGTCTCAATATTTTAGTGGTAATTTCACTCTGGATTCTGTCTTTATTGGAAAAATGTCCTGAATGAAAACTCCCCCTGGCTCTGTTCATGTCTTCTATACATTTATATTAATGACTGTTCTTGTTGTAGTTTTTATTACCTAGCTTCCTAACTTTATTCATCAGGACTAAAGTACTTATTACTGTTCTCAACCTTAGCCCAAGTGCTAATAGAGCTGCAACGTTTAATGCTTCAATAAAGTTAGGAAGCTAGGTAATTAAACCAGGTTAAATCAGGTTTTCCACATGTATTATTATACTTACAATAATTCATAACAACAGTGTGGGTGCAGTTTAATGCAAGAGAGAATAAAAGAGGTTAATTACCACCATCTATTGGAGACACAGTAGAACTATGTCATGTGACATATGTTGTCTTCTGCCACTGGTTAGACTAGTTTGGGATCTTACAGGATGTAACAGAAATAAATCAGAAACACTCAGGAACGGACAGTGAATGAGGAGTGTTGTCTGTTTTAATGTTTTTCTACAGTGTTTTTTAAATTTCACTTGGATGGGAGTTTGGCAGGTAAGAATCTATTCTACATAGTAACTGTTTGAGGGTATGTGACATATATGCTGATAGGAGTGACAATAACCTTTGTGTAAAACATATTTTATTGGAGCCCTCACTGTGAAAAATCAGTGAAGCTTGTTTCTGTGAAGGCTTACACTCTACGATGAATGTATCTGAGGAGCGAGAGGACGGGGTCTCCACCTCTAAAGTAACTTTCTCTGAGAAACATGACAGTCAGACCAGAGCTAAGAGGTAAGATAAACATTTCTCTGACTGTTTATGACTGTTCACCATCTCAGAGCTGACCTCTAAAATCATTCTCTACTATTTATGTTGTGTTGAAGCCAGGTGAAGCTGGAGAGTGCAGACTCATCTGGAGACAGCCATATGTTTATGAAAACAGACAGGTCTGTGTCTGAGCCTCTTGAGTTTAACAATAGAGGAGACAATGATAAGCAAATGTAAGTAAATTAAAGTTTGTTATTGTGTGACTTCACTGTCCAGCACTTAGAGGTAAAGAGATCTCCAGTCAGTGTTAAGAAGGCTTGCTGTTCACACAGACATCATGTATACTGAGCGTGTCAGGAGACAATCCGCTCCTTTGTATAGGAGGTTATGTGTTCAATATGTAAGAATGTATCGTAAATCTAGGATGAGAGAGTGTTCAGTATGATAAAGGATTAACTCCTTTAATAGATACAGATACATCATTTTGTATAATGAAATAGCAATAAGCAAAACACATTTCTGAAGAGAGAGGGACTTTAAGTTCAGTTCATAACCTAAAATTTGAATATTTATGTTGTGTTGAAGCCCAATGAACCAGGAGAGACCAGTGTCCATGAGAAGTGACCGTTCTAAAAATGAACCTATTGCGTTCAAGAGGGACGGGCCGAATGTTGTGCCAAGGTAAGAAGTTAAAGTACAAGCATTTTACTGTTTGAATCCACTGACCTGTAGGTTTCAGCTTTCTTCATAACGCTTGTATGTGGGACTATGATTGGCTTTCAAACATCATATGATGTTACATGATACATGATATGATGATGTTATAAGGTGAGCAAAGAGAAACTATCCACCTTTAGCAGATGAATGTGACAACAGCCTCCTCAAAGGCCATCAGATTGGCCCCCCAAGTACATGACTACCCACCACCGCACACTGAAAATATTATTTAATTGTGCCTGAAATTTGAATGTTGAATGTTTACGTTATTTTGAAGCAGGAGAGACCAGAAACAGTCTGTTCATGAGGAATGACTTGTGCAAGGACAAGCCTACTTCTTAACATGAAGTTTGTCATTGTGTGACTTTACTGTCCAGCACTGTACATCTGATATTGCATTGACATCCTGGACAAAGTTTTATAGAACTTTCTGTGTAAATAACTGTTTGTATTGTTTTATCATAGTTAATTATATTGGTATTTCTGTTATTCTAGAAACCACATACCAAGTACAAACCTGTACAGCCTTAATATAAGCAAAAAAATGACTTCACAACCACGGTATGTATTTAGAGATTACAAACAGACTTGTGAAATTTAAGTTAAATTTTAAACCTGGAATTTAAATGTTGAGTGTTTCTGTTGAAGCCTAGTGAACCAGGAGAGACCAGCTATTCCCAGCTGTGTGTCCATGAGAAGTGACCGGTCTAAAAATGAACCTATTAAGTTCAACAATGAAGGGCCGAATGTTGAGCCAAGGTAAGAATTTAAGACACAAGTACTGTATAAATCCACTGACCTGCAGTTGACCTGGAGGTTTCAAGTTTCTTCATCATATATGATGTGACAAAATAAGGTGAGAAAAGATAAACTTTCCACCTTTAGCAGATGAATGTGACAATTGGCTCCTTAAAGGCCATCAGATTAGACCCCCAAATACATGAAAAGGCCTACTCGGCACTGCACACTGAAAACATCATTTCATTGTACCTGAAATTTGAATGTTGAATGTTTACATTATGTTGAAGCCCAGTGAAGCAGGAGAGACCAGATTGTTTCTGAGGAATGACGCATGGACGAGCGTGTTGATTTATAGGATGGAGGCCATTTCTTAAAAAAGAATTCTGTTATTGTGTGACTTTACTGACAAGCACAAAGAGGTCAAGAGATCTGGGCCCAAGTCAGAATGATGAAATTTACTTAACTTCAATTGATAACCTGAATTTGAAGTTAGTACTTAACTCATGTGACTTTGAGGAAATGTGAAGGAAAAGAAATGCCAGTGAGTTACAGGAAAAGCTGCACTGATTTAGACGTCAGTTACTGGCAGGAACCTGGCGGTCGAACAACATTCTTTTTGAAACTGTTGGATCTTCTTCCTACAACTGAAAGACGCGCAGGTTAGGTCATTGTTGTTGTGCTGTAGTGTGAACTGGGAGGTGCTACAGCCCTCCGCAAAGACTAAGTGGGTAAAGATGATTGATGGATTTATAATGACAGTGTTACTATTTCTCAGTGCAGGCAGACTGAAGAATGCAGCTATTCTAAACTGGAATCTACGAAAAAACAGTGTCGCTTTTCCCTCAAGATGTCATTTGTTCTCTCAAACGTCTTCTCTTTCCTTCTCGTATTGTAAAGTGAATCAGATTCACTTCACAATACGAGGATATTAAACATCTGAAACTAAATTTGCGTAGTTCTCACTGAGCAGTTATCTGTTTTTTTAGTGGTTACATGAATAGCTCCAAGCCTCACTGATATACCTTTAACTAATTTAATATTGTCACATTCATTTACAAACGCAAACACCTGTGTCATACCTGCTTTTAAAGTGTGTGTGTGTGTGTCTGAAATTACCTCATGTTTTCTGCATCTACAGAGGTCAGGTTGTCAGTGATCAGCTTGTCCAGAAGCATCAAACAATAGACTCCATTTTCACGGTATGTAAAAGCACAACTTTTTACTACTTATGTTGCAAAGATACTTTTTATGTGTTCTGTAATTGAATTGAATTTGTATGTGCGTTTGTAAAAATTTGTTCTGTGATTTTACAGTTTTATTCACTTAAAAAATCAACACTGTACAACTCAAGTACAAATTCACAAGGCAATTGAACTCAAAGCAGCCTTTAAATTAATTCAAAATCATTAAACAGGTCTGAATGTGCGGGACTTTCCAAACAGTCAGTCACACATATTTCAACCTGTTTGCTCGCACCTTGTCATAACAGTCAGGTATTATGTTCACTAGCTAGTCTCTAACTTGTCTGTCTGCTGTTTGGTGCCGAGCATAGAACTGAGGGGAACTCCAGTCTCTGTTTGTTCAATCCCATTCACATACAAGTAGTCATGTGATCCATTGTTAATATATAAATATTAAAGGTGAATAGTTTTTGTTTAATAAAAGATATAATTTGGTGCTGATGCTGCTAAGATATTCACATTGTTTAAAAGTAGGATCTTTTAAACGTTGACATTCCCCAAACAATATGAGAAGGCTCCCCCATGTGATCTCTTGCTACCCGTCAGCGCCAGCGGTAACATTATTCCGGGATGCTGAACAACTTTGGCATATATGTTATGGATTAGGGCCTAACATTTGCCACCATTTTGCCACTACTTTTGTAGACCTAACCCTGTTTGAGACAGTCTCATCCACTGTGAGGGAGACAGTCCCTGGATGCCTTGGGGTTAAGGTGCAGACCATGAATACCATCTCTGGTTTGCATCTGACACTGGGCCTTTGTTGCAGGTCATTCTCCATCTGTCTCTCCCCTCATTACCTTTCATCTTGCAACCATTGGATATCTAATTAAGAAAAGTGTTTTCGTTTGTGAAAATTAATTATTACAGAATTTAAAAACTCACTAAGAACTACTATAATAAATAATTACATCAAATTTAACTTTTAACAGTAACTGTGTTGATGTTTAAACCTAAATATAGGTATACATCTTGCATTACACTACATAATGTAGTGTTTTACACATGTAAATGGGGCTGAGAGGCCTGCGCTGATGTCTGTCACATTCTTGATACTCCCAGCAGATGGCAAATAATAATAATAATTAATAAAAATTACATTTCATATCATAAAAATGTCTAACATTTTAAGCTACAGATTTAGGTAAAAACACGTTTTATCTTCATGTTTTTCAGTTTTTAGAGGAGCCATATATGATGTTGTATGTTTTCAACATTGTAAAAACATTTTAACTCTTAGGAGTCTTGTGCTATTTTAGCCTAGCTTTTAAATACTTTTGATGTTGTCTTTATATAGCCTACCACATTAAAACATGTTTGCTCAATCTAGCATATTGAAGGGTGCAAATGTAAACTTGCAAATATGAATATAAAATGGTAAAAATTTAGATATCACACTGTGACCTGATCACACCGGCGTGATTGAAGACTCCAGGGGGTTAAGTGATATGTTTTACTCTTCTAGCTTCTTGAACAAGAAATTGGGACTTATGTGAAGAATGAACTGAAGAAGCTTCAGAAACTTTTGAGTGCAGAATATCCAGACTGCTCTGAGAAGCTGAGAGAAGATGATGAAGTCAGGGGTGGTGAAGAAGAAGAGCACAGAAGCAGCAGCAGAGACGCATTTTTGACAATCACACTGAACTTCCTGAGGAAAATAAATCAGGAGCAGATGGCTGACACTCTGCAGAGCAGTAAGATCATATTAAGAATATCACACCAATTCTACAAATGTATAATTTATCTATTAGAACTATGACATCCAGATGTGACCCTACATTAGAAAAATGTATAATGAATAATCTTTTGGTAAGTTGGTAACATGGTATTGAAATGAGTACTTTAATTTCAGTACTAACATTTCAAATTAAGTTAATAATTATGCATTTGTGATAGGCAGAAATCAAGGCATTCATCAAAAGGTGCTGTCAATGCACCTATTTACCTCAACATCCATTGACTTATGTTATCTGTTGTGTCCTCAGAGACAGCTGCTGCAATTTGCCAACGTAAACTTAAATCTAACATGAAGAAGAAGTTTCAGTGTTTGTTTGAGGGGATTGCCAAAGCAGGAAACCCAACACTTCTGAACCAGATTTACACAGAGCTCCACATCACAGAGGGAGACAGTAGAGAGGTCAATGATCAACATGAGGTCAGGCAGATAGAAGGAGCATCACAAAAACGTGCAAGTTTAGGAACAACAATCAGCTGTGAGGATATGTTTAAAGCTTTGCCTGAAAGAGATGAACCAGTCAGAACACTGGTGACAAAGGGAGTGGCTGGCATTGGGAAAACAGTCTTAATGCAGAAGTACATCCTGGACTGGACTGAAGACAAAGCCAACCACAATATACAGTTTATTTTTCCATTCACTTTCCGAGAGCTCAATTTGTTGAAAGCAAAAAACTACAGCTTGGTGGAACTTCTTCATCACGTCTTTCCTGAAACCAAAGAAGCAGGAATCTGCAGGTTTGAACAGTTCCAGGTTCTGTTCATCTTTGACGGTCTGGACGAGTGTCGACTTCCTCTGGACTTCCACAACAATGAGATCCTGACTGATGTTACAGAGTTGACCTCAGTGGATGTGCTGCTTACAAACCTCATTAGAGGTAAACTGCTTCCCTCTGCTTGCCTCTGGATAACCACACGACCTGCTGGAGCCAATCAAATCCCTCCTGAGTGCATTGACATGGTGACAGAGGTCAGAGGGTTTAGTGACCCACAGAAGGAGGAGTACTTCAGGAAGAGATTCAGAGATGAAGAGCAGGCCAGCACAATCATCTCCCACATCGAGACATCACGAAGCCTCCACATCATGTGCCACATCCCAGTCTTCTGCTGGATCTCTGCTGCAGTTCTGGAGGGTGTGCTGAAAACCAGCGAGGGAGGAGAGCTGCCCAAGACCCTGACTGAGATGTACATCCACTTCCTGGTGGTTCAGACCAAACAGAGGATTGTAAAGTATGACAGCAGGACAGTTACAGGCCATGTCTGGAACACAGAGACCCAGAACACAGTTCTCACTTTGGGAAAACTGGCTTTTGAGCAGCTGGAGAAAGGAAACCTGATTTTCTATGAATCAGACCTGAAAGAGTGCGATATTGACATAAAAGCTGCCCCACTCTACTCAGGACTTTTCACAGAAATCTTCAAAGATGAGCGTGGGCTGAATCAGGACAAGATATTCAGCTTTGTCCACCTGAGCATTCAAGAGTTTATGGCTGCACTCTATGTTTTCCTGACGTTCATCAACACCGGTGTGGATCTACTGAGAAAAAAGCGGTTCACCTCAGCACGGCGTAAATCTATCTTTAAACACCTCTACAAGAGTGCGGTGGACAAGTCTTTACAGAGTCCAAATGGACACCTTGACTTGTTTGTCCGCTTCCTTCTGGGCCTTTCACTGGAGACCAATCAGATGCTCCTGCAAGGCCTGCTGAAAAAGACAGGAAGTAAACCAAAAGTCAAAAAGATGCTAGTGCAGTACATCAAGAAGTTGATCAGGCACAATCCTTCTCCAGAGAGAAGCATCAATCTGTTCCACTGTCTGAATGAGCTGGATGACAATTCTCTAGTGGAGGAGATCCAACAGTACCTGAGATCAGGACATTTATCTGACAACAATCTAGCTCCTTACCAGTGGTCAGCGCTCGTCTTCATCTTACTGTCATCACAAAAAGATCTGGACAAGTTTGACCTGAAGAAATTCTCTGCTTCAGAGGAGGGACTTCAGTGGCTGTTGCCAGTGGTCAAAGCATCCAAAACCGCTCTGTAGGTGCACAGATAACTGGAGGATTTACGTTAACTGTGATTATTTCTATAGCAGAAGAAAATGAAATTTTCTTAAACCTGTTTTTATCACATATTCTTCTTCAGGCTGAACGGCTGTAACCTCTCATGGAAAAGCTGTGAAACTCTGGTCTCAGTTTTCACTTCCAAGAACTCTAGTCTGAGAGAGCTGGACCTGAGTAACAATGAACTGCACGATAAAGGAGTAGAGCTGCTCTCAGCTGGACTTAAGAGTCCACACTGTAGACTTGAGATTCTCAGGTCAGTATTTGTTGAATAGATTAACATTTAAATATATTAAAAACTATTTATATATCTATATATTTTTTTTTTCAGTAAAGTTATCTGACTTCTATAGGTATCTGTTATTAGTTTGTTCAAACGTGAGCACGAGGTGATATTTTCTTGATTCCTCTCCTTTTGTCTTGGTGATAAAACTTGACAGGCAGATTGGTGCACAGTCTGAAGTCATGCAGAATTTGCCACTGAACATCGTGTGAAAAGTGAGCTCAATATTACAATGATTGATACATGAAGTTGTAACTCTAACATGAAGTTTTATGTATGTGTTTGCAGGCTGTCAGATTGTCTGGTCACAGAGAGAGGCTGCGCTTCTCTGGCTTCAGCTCTGAGCTCTAACCCCTCTCATCTGAGAGAGCTGGACCTGAGCTTCAATCATCCAGGAGACTCAGGAGTAAAGCTGCTGTCTGCTGGACTGAATGACCCACACTGGAAACTGGAAACTCTCAAGTAAAGTAGATTATATAATTGTATATATACATCATGCCCATTGTATATGTGTACATGTGTTAATTTTCCTTTTTTGTCATTCACAATTCTCTTCCTCTTCTACAGGATTGATCACTGTGGAAAACGTCGACTGAAGCGAGCACCCTTCAGGTGTAAGTTAAACTTTGTTATTGTGAGGGATCTGATTATTGACTAAATCCTTATGTACCTGAAGGGTATACAACAAGAATGACTAGTAGTGATTTAACGCTTTAAGCTTCCTGCTAAGGTAATAGAATATTTTAGGGACTGCAGGGACATGTCTCGCTGCCTAACTATTTCAGACCCTCAGCAAATCTCTTGTTGGGAGTTTGTTATTGTCCCCACCAACAGTGACATTAAATATCTGACCTTGATTCCTGCTCTTTGGTCAAGCTAAAGGAATCAATTGAACTCATCCACTGCTATTACCATGACAGAGAGAGCAGGGATGACTTGATACATTGGAAACTTGCATCAACCACTTAATCCATCGCCATCCTCTGGTAGATGCTCATGTGTTACCTGGGCACTGTCAGGTGTGACAACCCCCGTTGTCCTCCATGTCAAACTTTTACCATACGCAAATCCCCATTTTGTTTATTTCCAACAGTAACAATCTTGGATCTAAACAATCAGTGGTACCCAGATTCCCAGGTAGAGCAGGTGGGTGGGGGACAAGGATGAGGGTTATTTTGTTTTGGGATCATTGAGTCAGTAAATTTTGGGATCTAGGGCTAGATGTCTTAAAAATGATGCAGAGGGAAGTCTGTTTGATTAAGGCAATACAAATGTTCAGTCTGCTGCTTCATGCAGGCAAGTTGTCAAGCCATGTTATATAGAGTATAAAGAGAGCCGGACATGTTAGACGACAGCTTATTTTAAATAGAATAAAGCCACATGCTAACGAACACCAAAATTGACAACATACCTAAAAGGTTTATTAGATTACAAACTTGTTGTAATTTGAATTGTTTCCTCCATCAGATTTCTGTGAGTTTTCACTGGACCCAAACACAGCAGACAGAAACCTTTCACTGTCTGACGACAACAGACGAGTGAGGGTGGTGAAAGAGAAGCAGCCATATCCTGATCATCCAGAGAGATTTGAGGGCTGGAAACAGCTGCTGTGTAGCGAAGGTCTGACTGGACGCTGTTACTGGGAGGTAGAGTGGGAAGGAAAGGTTAACATAGGAGTGACATACAGAGGAATCAAGAGGAAAGGAGACAGGGATGACTGCTGCATTGGATGGAACAATCAGTCTTGGAGTCTGTTCTGCTCTGCTCAGAGTTACACTGCCTGGCACAATAACACACCAACAGACATATCTACATCTCCGCCCACTGATGCTAACAGAGTAGCAGTGTATCTTGACTGGCCTGCTGGCACTGTTTCCTTCTACTGTCTCCCCTTCACAGTCTCCTCAATCAAAAAGATCCACCTCCACACCTTCCACTCCACATTCACTGAACCTCTCTACCCTGCATTTGGGTTTGGAAAAATGCGTGAGTTTAAGACTGAATCTAGATGGTTAGCATCCTCTGTTTATCTGTCACAGTTTGAAGAATAAATGTCTCTTGTATAAAACAGTGGTTCCCAAAGTAAATGGGTGCTGTGCATGCCGGGGTTCCTTAAGACAGTGTCACAAGATTCATTTCCAATTTTTTTCACGTTAATGTTTTACCACATGAAAGAGTCAAAATCACCAGATTAAAAACCCTGTTCTACATGTTATATGTGCATATATATGGGTTTTCTAGATGAATTGTAGATAGAAATAATGACTGTAAGAGCAAGTGATGTATATATTTTTTCACTAAAGCTAAAAGAAATACTGATACAAGAGCTCTCACCACAGACTGAGACCAACAGCCAGTTAAAAACCTGAAATTAGACTACAAAGTGGAACATGTCATTTTGTGGATACGCTTGCTGTCTCGTATCAAAACTACATGTCTGTAGGACAAAACTAATGCAGCATATACCAGACATACCACTCTTTAGCAAATATATTGAATACCGCACAGAATCATTTTTGTAATTTATTTTGGGAAAAAGTCAACAATAAATGCTGGCTCCTTGCCTGTAATTCTTACTGCAAGAATTGTATTGTCATACACACCAAAAACTATATAGAACAACTATTCAACATGGACAAAGACCAACAAACCTGAGCCGGTCAAAATAACTGAAATCAGTCTGCACAGCAAAATCTACTTGACTTGCATGACTTGTATAGGGGAAGCTAGCAATCTAATAATGGATACTAATAACCCACACAGTTTGAGAACCACTGCACTTGCAACGAGAGAAGTATGAAAAACAGAACCAATGCATGATGTCATATAGTTTTTTTTATAAAACCAAAAATGTAATCTAGAAAATGTAATCTACATTTGAACAGGACAAAAGAAATATATTTTAGGTTCAATATTTATCTACAGATCTGCACAGAAACCTAATCAAAAACTGCTTCTTCACCTGTAAAGCAATTAAGTCTTAATTAATTCACTTGATGTTGGTTTAGTTATACATTATATACATTGTACATTTTACATCATTGTTCTTTGCCGTGTTAGGGCCATTGTAGATATAAAAAAAATGAACTACGGAAGTGGGGGAGAGAGGTAATATTCAGGGAAAAAAACAAGATTAATGTCTGAAAGTTACAAATGTATGAGAAAGGTTTTTTGAAAATACTATTTTTTTTTTTTAGAAATACTTGTTGTTAGTGTCTCCGTACTGTATTGAAAGCATGCAGGCCATGCAGATGTCCCTCATATCTGGTTAACTGTCTGAAAGCTCCATCTCGTCTCTTATGTCTGCATTGACACTTGCCTTGTTTTATTAATGACTGAAAATAATGATTAGTTTTTTTTTTCCCTTGTAAATTTAAAACTTTATTCTCCGAATATTACCCCCTGGCTTCTTTTTTATTTATTTATTTATTTTATTTTACAATGGCCCTGATACACAATTTAAGTTTGTTGAGTGATTGATTGACTGATTTGTGTATTTTAGTGTCCTGACACTAGACAGCAACAATCACCTTCAGGCAACTGAAACAAATCTGGGTTCTTCAAGTGAACTTTTTCAAACAGAACAGAACAGATAAGATTTCTCACATCACTGCACATCCTCAACAACCCTGCTCTTCAGGAATACCTTTATGTCTGCCTACCTCAATTGCCAGTGGTACCAGTTTTTAGATGAACACACAATGACCTCTCCCTCTCTTTAAATTAAATGTTATCTAAGGTTCTGTGTAGTAATGCTCTTTATTTGACCATAGTTTCTGAGATTTTGTCTTATCCAAAATCTCCTCCATGCATTGTTTCTTATGGATCTTTCAGAGTTTTTGACTGTATTTATTTTACACTGCAAATTATCTCTGAAAATAAAATGTAGCCTTAATCAGAAACAGAAAATAATGCAGTGACCTCTCTTGACCAAAAATAATTGTGTGCTCTGTCCCAGTTAAATAACCTTTTGGTCAGCCTTTCTTCCAGCAACTGGACAAGTAAAATAGAACTGAGTGAACTATCAAATGGTAAAGTTTTAAAAATGTTGAAGAACCAAGGTCAGGACAGAGTTTTATTTAGTTCTGCCAATTCTTTTTTACCTCAGAAAAGCTCATGTTTTCATTGAGGACAAATCTAAGATATTTATTAGAAAATGTGTAAATTAGGGTCATTGGGCCAAACTGAAATATCTGTGTGCATGGTAGAGTTCAATGATTTATGTGTCATAGTCAAGTCATCCAGTTCAAAACTAACAGATACAAAATCTCTTACATACCTTCTCTACTTAACTCTGTGAGGAAACGGAAACATGAGCACATACAATACACACACCCACGACCCAAATTGAGATTTTAGATTTAGAGTTGTCTTTTTTAGACTGTTGTTTTGTTGGGGCCAAATAAAGGGATTCATTTATTTAGTGATTGAGTGATTAAGAACTGTGTTTACTTTAGAGAATAAAGATGTACATTAATACGTAACATAAAAGTAGCTCAAGTAAGAGAAGTCATAAAGTCAGCAGACAGTAATGTTAGTTACACAACAATACCTATCTGATGTTTAATATTAGCCAACATAAGCCCAGTGGTGGAATGTAACTAAGTACATTTACTTAGTTACTGTGTTTAAGTACAATTTTGATGTATGTGTACATTATTTGAGCATTTCCAACATATGCTACTTTATACTTCTACTCCACTACATTTTATAGTAATTACTTTCTACACAGAAGTGAGACATTTGTTCAATAAAATCAATAAAAATAAAAGGTGTGATTTTATATTTCCACCAAAAGGAGGCAGTACCCCTCTTTCATTTAAACAGAGACAGTTAGGATAATGGGTGGTCAATTAGTTTGTCAGTGTACGATTTTTTATCAGTTATTTGCTTTAGATTGATAAACTGAGATGTTCTGCTTAGTGGTATGTTGACAGCAAATCAATCAAATAATCAATTTTAATGGGAAAATTAGGTTGTTCACTAACACTGTGATGCACAAAAAGCCCACATGTTTTATGCAATGTAAAAAATATTCCATTACAAGTAAAAGTAATGGATAACTACTTAACTAAAATTACAGAAGTATAATATACAACATTATGAAATTAACCCTGTAAAGCCTGAACTATCAAACAACTGCCAGAAAATTCAAAGGTTTTGAATATGGAGTGGTTATTATACCTAATGCCAAATAAAAAAAAATTAATAGCCCTTTGCATGTCTAAGTTTTGTTTTGTATCATATTTGATACATTCAGACTTTATTGTAATGTTTTTCCCACGTCATGTTTTTTAAAACAACAAAAAACATGCAGAACACAACATATTTTAATCAGCCTCATCATCTTCCCCTAACTGCTCCATGTCACTTGAATTGCCACCCATAATCAGGATATCATCAATGCTGTACTTTTTTGCCATTTATAAAATACAAACCAAACACAATTTACTTTGTATTTCTCCTCTGAATTGGTCAATCTTGATGAAAAATCAATGACCAAAAGACAATTATTATGAAGTGAGTTATGGAAACATCCAATTAGACATTTAGCATCTCGATACAGCAGGAAAATACAATATAGGCTACAAAATTTCTCAATATCTTCTCTAAATATACGAAATTATGGATTTTCAACACGATTTTACTATAAAATAAGTTATGAAATTTTAAGTTACTATACATTGCTTCAAACAGTAAATATTCATATTGAAGTATCCAAAACAATTTGAATGTTTTTCTCACCTTAACTCCTTCAAAATTGGCAAAAGTTTCCTTGCAAAACCACCTGCAGGTCACCGATTTACAACTTAGTTGAAGGACCTATGGTGGACGAATTTCGAATTTTGCCCCCCTGGTGGATTATCCGTGTATTGCACGTATCTGATTGTATACCTCAGGTTTTTTGGGTGGAAAAAAGTCTCTAAAACTCATGTATCATATATGATACACTTAACGTTACATTAATAATGACGCATCAGTGTGTAAGTAGCATTTGGAGGTCGTTTTAACTACTTTATATACAGTTAGCTAGTTTTGTTGAAGTAGTGGTCAGGCTCCTCCAAGGGTTTATAAAAGAGATCTGGGGTAGTCATGAGATGATTAATGGCAGAAGAAAGAAACATTGGATAATTGTACCTCTTTGAGCCTCGAACATTATCTGAATCATGACAAGGGACCTCAACTAGACACTTTTTTGTGAGGTGAAACTAATTAACTTAGGTTCGGGAGCAGGGCCACGCCTATACCACACCTGTAATCACCTGACAAGTCTATCTATACTCATGCTATTCAGCCGGCCTCGTTTGTTTCTGATTGCTCAACCCACCTATCCCTCATCCTTCATCCCTTCATCCCTTCCTATTCAACCCGGTGCACACCTCTCTCGTCTCATCTAGGTTCCGTCTGTGAGGCCAGTAAATTACTCTGGTGAAATCACTACCGAGACGGAACCCCCACCCTGAGTCTCCTCTGCTCCTCATCCTACATCCTCCCAGACCAGCCAATCAGACGGCATCCTTCTTCCACCACCACCCTTCCCTTCTACTTCTATTTATCTATCCGCACATTCAGAATATTCATTAAACCTTTAAAATGACATATTGTTGTGGCGTGGTCCTTTTTAGTGAAATCTCTTGCCATAAATTATATTTTATAAACTTATGTATTGTTTTTATGCAAAAATCTTAATCTAAAAACTAACTTGTAGTAATTAGTAACTAGTAACTAATGTAATGGAATAGAAGTAGCATAAAACCGTAATACTTAAGTAAAGTCCCTCAAAATTGTCAAATCAGCACTTGAGTAAATGTTCTTTCCCCTGCAGCAGTTTTTCAAAAATGTCTCCTGCTTGTTCATTAAGTTTTTATTCCGGCATCGCACCGACTCTGTCACCTTCAGGTGGACTGTGACTAACTGCTGTCAGGAATAGCAGCAACGAGCACAAGCTTTGACGGCACTGTGTCACTTCATTTACATATTTCTCAATTAGAGAGGCAGGTTTTTTGTATTTATATATGCGGTGATGTTGTGCCCCAATTTCAACATTTTTTTTTTCATTACTTCTGCACACATGTTTGGCTGTCTGTGAGCAGGTATCCTTTAGTATAAAATCAGGCAACTCAGCCAAGGAGCAAGTAGTTATTTTTTGTTGCACATACAGGAATTTTTAATCATTTCAATCACCAGGAGACAGGGCATGTTTGTCGATTTTTTTCTATTTTTGTGACTTGAATAGTTAATATATGTAATCTGTGATTGCATATTATTATTATTATTATTATCATTATCATCTTGATCTTTATGTGGCAACACCTTAAGGTTTTCAATAAGGTTCACCTGCGCCTCATTGTAAAGTGTTACTCTTTATTTTGTTCTAAATAAAATAAAACAATAACAATATAGTGAACAGAGAGGAAAAGACAGAGAAAGAGATTGCCGTGGATGTGCGTATGAGGGAATAGGATTCAGGACCTATATGCAGACACTGAGGCAGAACACTGATCAAAGATAAAAAGACTTTACTAAACTGATGGTCAAAGCCTTACAATCAGGCACGAGAAGGCAGTCCAAACAAGCAAACAAATCCAGAGGGGCACGGCAAGCAGGAAGATCATAAACAGGTAGCAGGTCAAAACGCTGGTAGCAGATATAAGACAAAAGGATTGTTGGGAAAGTCTGAGGAAATCTGGTGGAGAGGTGGAAAATGGCAGATCTGAACATTCCTCAGAAATGCAGGATGGGACAGTGGAAAGTGGCTGGAGAGGGGCTGACTGAGGCAGCTGTCGTGACAAAGAGGGAGGCACACAGCTTGTGCTCATGGGTGTCTGACAACAAGCAGAGAAATGCTATCTTATTCAGTCAAAAATAGATTTATTTGGTCGTGATGACAACATTTTAGATGCTGAGAAAGCAAAATATTCAACAGCTTCATCATCCAACTGGTGACCGACATCAAGTGCATGGACAGTCCACATAAACAGATCATTTCTCTAGTTCTTCATTTAGCTGGTGACTCTGTGTCTGACTCTCTGCTGTTTATTTGACTGAAGTGACTCATCACTCAGCAGCGTTGGGACTCGTTTCCCAGCTCAGCGTGCTCTCATCATTTCCCTGGCAAAAACTAAAATTAGCCGAAATTTTAGCGCCAGCAGAAAGTGGCTCTCCACAGAATGCTTTATTTTGAAAGCCGTCCCTCTCATCTAATGTGCTGCAGGCATTCACACACACACATATGGGTTCAAATAGTACAGACAAATACCAGCAATCCCTACAGTGTCTGACTGACTGACTGTGTGTGTGTGGGTGTGTGTGTGGAAATATTACAGCCTTTAGTCACCTGGTAAATATTACATGACTACTGCACCCATGTGATCAATGGTTTTCTGGGGCGTGTTTCCTCATAAACACCATGAATGCATGAGTGATTATTCAACCAGGAAGATTTGGGCACATATCAGTGCTGTTTTTAAGTACAACAGACTGTGTCGACCGCAAACAAAATTATGTGATGTCAATTATTTTATTTTAATTTGTTGAATTAATCATTTTGAAAGGTACATATCATCATTTTCATTTTAACTCTGAACCCTGTTAAAGGTGTATCATCACAATTACAGGCAACAATTAGCCAGCAAGCTACTGTAAGCTATACAGCAATAAAGGGGACCGTGGAACTAAACACAGCAGTGTTTCACATACTGGGAAATCATTGTATGCTTATGTACTGTAGACATAATTACAGTATATTTAATGTTATAACATTAAAAAATGCTGTATTTATGTCTATGAGCTACAGTGCTGCCGCTGTCCGTAGTTATGACTATTTATTATGACAAGATTCCACATTTGGTGTAAAATAAGATTTATTATAAAATATTTACATTCTTCTCGATGATTTAAGATCCTTCACTGACATTGAACCTGAGGGTGTTTTCGCTGCCCATACTGCAAGCCTTTTATTCGAATAATACAGTAGTGTATACTCACTAACAGTCTAACTGTAAAAACGGTAACAAGAACAGGCTTTATATATAAGAGCGGTCTAACCTTCAGTTCACAGAGAAGCATTTAATCATCTGCTTAAGGCTATAACAAGAAGAAATACATATAACATCATACTGTCATTAATACAACTTTCAAGGGCAGCTGCTGAGTTGTCCACTTCTCCTACTCATTACAGTGGAGGAGGTTGAGCTAGCAAGGCTTCCTAAAAGTAGCCTTCTGATGGGACGACTCACCGTGAATGTATAAGAACTGGATACTGGACTCATAGATGGTGCCCAGTCATTTTAATTAAAATTGTTCGCCAATCACATGAGCCCAAAAACATTTTCTGGCTTCAGGGTTTGCTGCCACATTGTGCATTATTGTTTCTCCTATTGGCCTCACCCACGTGTTCCCACACTGCCCAGAGACTTTACAGTGGGATGATGTCATACACATAAAATAGCTTATGAAGGCTCTGTGAATGTCTCACAAATATAAATCATTCATGGATTCAAAATTTATGATACAAAGAGTAATAACTGACCTTGCTCGGAGTTGGAGGTGTCCCTGTCAACAGTTTTACATGCGTCTCTTTTATAATGGTGGTGTATGGAGAAAATGCTCCTTTTTTGGAATCAAGGCTAAGTTGCAGCACCTGATATCCAGCTCCCTTACTATATCCATGCACTTGACAGATCTCTACCGCCTATAAGGTGACGGTCATGTGACCGAGCTAACATTATCACTAGCAAACTAATCTGAAAGCGTGTTTACTGGCAGTTGACCACTGTTGGTGGTGCGAGCTGTTACTTCAGTGTAATTGAAAAATGTTACAATGGAATTAATGGACATATTAGTAAATAAATTACAGATGTCTTTTTATCACAGTGACTGAGTTGCCTGCGCCCTCTTCATTAGGCCTATCTGATATTTCTCCAGACTGACTTTCTTAAGAGTGCTGGGCGACAGACAAAATAAAATCTTATGGAAATCTGTCATCCCACAACTACTACACAAATTACATTCATTTATTTATACTGTGATTTTTAAACACCTGATTAACAATAAGTTGCATTTGGTATTGACTCGACTTTCACACACACACGCAGACACACGCAGACACAGATGTGTGAGTGAGCTACCAGTGAAGGCGTTAGCCTGACCATCGGGAGCAATTTAGGGTTCAGTGTCTTGCCTAAGGACACTTCAACATGCGGACAGGAGGAGCTCTTCTGATGCTTTCGGCCACTGGCACACTGTCAAAGCCTCATGAGATTTGTACCTCCACGTATTGGATTTCTACTGGGGGCCATATGCTGGAGTTGCTGGAGCATCAGGAGACACGCAGAGAAAAAAAAAGTTTCAATGGAGAACTGGCGCGTGATGGCATTTTGTTTAAAGAGTTGTGGGATGTGAATGTTGTTGTTTAAAGTGTCTCAGCTGCTTTCGTGTCAGTCGCTAGTTTAATTTGTCTCCACATTTCAGGTGGGAATGTGTCTGCAAGCGAGTGGGAGGCATGATAAAAAAAAAACAACCTTTTTCCTTGTCAAACAATGACCTTTAAGGTGACGAATGGGAGAGGAGGTGTGAATTATACAGAATTGTGTGTGTGTATGTCAAGGATAGTCAGGACATAGGGAGAAAGATCTCTCTCTCTCACACACACAAACACACACACACACACACACACGGGTGTGTTGTGTGTGGAGCTGGAGGAGTAAAGATGAGCGGCTGGTATCTTAGCAACAGCACGTTAACAGAGGAGAGGGTAGAATGCGTCGGTGAAGGTTGATGGTAACCAAACTACTGAGACTCTGCACACACACACTCATTCATTCATTTGTGTCAAGACTCACCACTAATGGGCTAGTTTGTTGCCAGAGTCCCTGGATAGCAGACGAAGGATTTCTGTTTGAGCTACCTGGTGTTTTTAGCTGTTTAATGTTTTTAGGACTTTGACACCATTTTGCAAACTGATGTTGACATTTCTTCGGTCAAAAGCTACCAATGTTTCTTTAAAGTTTAAAGTATCTCTTATTCTGGGAACTTGTATGCCATATTATTTCAATCGTTCAGTGAAAACCTTCCTCTGAAAGATTAAGTGCTTTTCTGTCGACCTGTTTTGATGTGCGTTTTCAATTTGCATATTGACACACACAAAAATGTAATTCGCAAACACTTTGGTGTAAATGTTGGTGTATTGATAAAAACAAAATGTGACAACGGAAACAGGAGTAGTGAATAAATCATGTAGATGAACAAAAAAAAGTCACAATTTGTGTGGTGCAACTAGACAGTAAGTTTCATTAAAAATGCACTCTTTTCTGCTCACTGACACAGAGAGCCAAGCATAAGGTTACTTGTAAATGACAGGGAAAACCCAAATTTTTAAAAAATTGCAAACAAATTTTAGCAGATTCCTCAATATTCCGTGTTTTACAGCTGATTCCATTTTTATTATCAAATTGTGGAAATCATAGATAATCTAGGTGGACTTACTTTTTTATCATGGTTTAATGGAACGGCTGCCTCTGGTTAAACTTTTCCCTCTCAAAGATCACGTTTCTGTGAGCTGTGAAGTAAGCATCCAAATTTTTTTCACTTTCTCAGGGCTTATGGCCCATTTATACTCCTGCGTAGGGTCTACGTGCATTTAGGTGTGTCCATCATTCTGCAAGTACACCCCCAAACGCTACTCGGCGGTAGCGCTACAGTGTCCACTGTGTTGACTTTTACCGGGTGAGCAGTCTAACTTCGGGTTTAGCGCTCCGCTAACGTGAATGGGGGTAAAACTGTATACGTGCGGCTGGTATAGACTTTTCAAATGTTATGTTACCGAGTGAAATGAGTCATTTCGCTCAGGTTGTTACGGTCAAATACATTGATCCACCGTGTTACAGCCGCTGTTTTGGCAGCTAGTAAAAATCACTTCAAAGCACGGGGCACTTCATGTTGGCTAGAAGGCATTGCGAGGCTACCCAGCCGACCAATCACAGTGCTTACAGTCCGAGTCACCTCGTCGTGTAGTTACATGTTTGAGGAGGTGCGCGTCAGGCTACGCCGTAGGTGACGCAGAAGTATAAATTGCACTTTAGGTGCAAGGAATCCATTATGTCCTCTGATTTCTCTTGATTTTCATCCGCTTGCATTTCTAATACCGACATAATGTGTGAACGTGAAAGTCTCTGGTGGAGAGACTTGAAACTAATTAATGTTGCCGCCTTGTGCGGTTTGTTAACTTTAGCCCTGACTTTATCAATCAGTGGAAAACTTGACACTCTTTGGCCCGCAACACACTGTTTTTGTTAAGTTCATCAGTTGACATAATTTTCTATTGTCTATAGGTACAATGGAAACCTTATCTGGAGATTTGACACAAGAACGTGACCCTCTTGTCTACCCCTGTGCAACATCAACCTCAGAAAGTTCTACCCAAGTATTTAACCTAATACTAAGTACGCCACAGCCAGGAGAGGATTAGCCCCTACAGATGAATGTGTGTTAATGTGGTGAATGTGATGAAGTGTAGACCATTTACCATGAAAAAACAATGAGTTCACTGATTAACATGTTATTTCATTTCCAGGAAGTCTCTGCTCTCGTTGTTTGTCACAGTACGTAACTATCAGGAAAACCACAAATTGCTGTTTAGATTTTGTATTTTATGCAAATCAATTAATTTGTGAGCTTTAGAGATGTAGATAGAAATTTTTTATCACTTTGGACAGAGCGGTTTTACCTGATTCCAGTCTTTATGCTAAGCTCAGCCAATCGCCTGCTGGTCCCTGCTTCATACATTAGATACAGACATGAGAGACATCATTGAATTATCGTTTAAACACAGAATAAATTTCCATTGAACTTTGCAAAGAAAGTTAACTCTTCCTGAATCTCTCCTTAACACTGACTGGCCAAGCCTCAGTCTGATATTTCTGCACTCCAGTATACTGGTCTGCCTGTGGTCACCTGATCACCAGAGAGAAAAGGGATCCAACTGCTATTTAAAATTGAGTCAGCATCTTTTTTCTTAACAGCTTCACCGCTGTCTTCCTATTTTTGTGCCTCCCTCAAGTTCTATCAAATCCAAATCTATACTTTTTGGCCCATCTTGTTTTAATGACGCCTCTTCACCTTTTTCTGGTTGTCTTTCTCACTTTCTCCATCTCACACCCTCACATACACACTTCTCCGAGGTGTTTCTCTCTTTCAGGGTGTGAATAGAATTGGTTTCACAAGGGACTGGAAAAGATGCATGGATGGATGGATGAGATGAAAGAGGAGGGAGGTGGGTGCCATGAAGTCAGAGAAAGTGTTGCTGTGTGTAGAGATTGCAGATGCGTACGTGACGGATGGAGGAGACTGACAGAGATGGAGGTAGAGAGAGACAGAGAGAAGAGCTTTTGTGACCGGGATCTGACCTGATTCTGTACCACAAATAGATCTTGGAAACACAAAGACGGGCGCAAAGAACTGATGAAGACAGAGAATGGAGGAAAGAAGAGAGGAATAAGAAGAAATAAGGGGCAACCTAAGCACATATATATTACATCTATCCACTCTAAAAATGCAGACACATAGCGTGTATTTAAAAATAAATAATTCATTTTAATGTATCTGAAACATTCATATATGCTGCTAACCAAGTGTACCAAACTTTGAATCAGAATCAGAATCAGTTTTATTGCCAGGTATGTGTACACATACGAGGAATTTGACTCAGGATTGTACATTGCTGACGATGTGCTTACTTATACAATAATAATATCATAATAATAAAATAAAATCAGACACAAACTACAGAGTAGACAACACTAATATACACACTATGAATGACTACTCGTCATTAATAGAGGAAAATAGGAACAACCCAAAGTTTCTTTTCAGCACTGTAGCCAGGCTGACAGAGAGTCACAGCTCTATTGAGCCAAGTATTCCCATAGCTCTCAGTAGTTACGATTTCATGAGTTTCTTTAATGATAAAATTCTAGCTATTAGAGACAAAATTCACCAAGACCTGCCCTCAACTGGCACCGACTTATCTCTTAACTCAGGAACCTTAGAAACAGCTGTAGAACCAGATACATGTTTAGACTGTTTTGCTTCCCTCAATCTTTACCAACTAACTTCAATAATTTCTTCATCTAAACCATCAACCTGCCTCTTAGATCCCATCCCGACTAGGCTGCTTAAAGATGTTTCACCCTTAGTCAGCACCTCTATACTAGATATGATCAATCTATCTTTATCAACAGGCTATGTACCACAGTACTTTAAAGTAGCTATAATTAAACCTCTTCTGAAAAAGCCCAAACTTGATCCGGATGTTTTAGCCAACTATAGACCTATATCTAACCTTCCATTTCTCTCTAAGGTTCTGGAGAAAGCAGTTGCTAAACAGCTGTGTGACTTTCTACAGAGCAATAGTTTATTTGAGGATTTTCAGTCAGGATTTAGAGCTCATCATAGCACAGAGACAGCACTGGTGAAAATTACTAACGACCTCCTTACTGCATCAGACAAAGGACTTGTCTCTGTACTGGTTTTATTAGATCTTAGTGCTGCATTTGATACCATTGACCATCAGATCCTATTGCAGAGACTGGAATATTTCATTGGCATTAAAGGAACCGCTCTAA
>NC_060169.1:4089503-4098065 GCF_021292245.1 Micropterus dolomieu | reverse complement strand
TAAGAAATCCATCAGACAGCTGCAGCTGATTCAGAACGCTGCTGCTCGAGTCCTCACTAAGACCAAAAAGGTGGATCACATCACTCCAGTTCTGAGGTCTTTACATTGGCTTCCTGTATGTCAAAGAATTGATTTCAAAATCCTGCTGTTAGTTTATAAAGCACTAAATGGTTTAGGGCCTAAATACATCCGATCTTCTGCTTCGTTACGAACCATCCAGACCTCTCAGGTCGTCTGGGATCAGGTCTGCTTTCTGTCCCCAGAGTCAAAACTAAACAAGGAGAAGCAGCGTTCAGTTATTATGCTCCGTATATCTGGAACAAACTCCCAGATAACTGCAGGTCTGCTGAAACAGTCAGTTCTTTAAATTAAGACTGAAGACTTTTCTTTTTACCATTGCTTTTAATTAAATATTTAAGATTTTTCTTTTTACTGATAACTTACACTGCACTGTAACTTTTACTGTCCCGTTTTCTTTTTCTTTGTTTTTAGCTTTTTATCATTGCTTTTTTCCATTTAACTCTTTTAACCCTGATTGTAACACTGTAACTTTTATTATATTTTATGTTGCTTTTAAACTTTTTTATATTTCCCCGTTGCTTTTATGTTGTAAAGCACTTTGAATTACCTTGTTGTTAAAATGTGCTAAACAAATAAACTTGCCTTGCCTTGCCTTTATGGATGGCAATGGGAAGGGACCAACTATCCATTGCCATCATATTACAGGGTACTTGACCTTGGTAACACATAGGTCCGAGTTGTGTTTGTTTCAAAGTCAGTTGGCAAAAAACATGTTTACATTTCTAAAAGTCCAGAAGTTGTGGTCTCAGTAGCTGAAATTGATTCGTTTGTCCTCCTGCTCCACCTTCTGGACCCCAACATGTGCGAGGGAGGTGCAGGTGAATGCCAAAAGACCTCCACAATTAAATACAGACTTAGTATCAGGCTCTAAATCTGTGCGGTTCTTCAGAGACTCCATGCTCTCTAAGTCACTGCCACTCGTGAGACATCAAAATCAATCCCTGGACAATTTGGGCAGAGGGGATTCAGACACTGACAAATCGACAAGCACTTGATCTGAAGCACACAGAGGGATTCTAGATAAATTTGTATTTCCATTTGCATGTCTTTAAAGATTGATGTACTGATTTAAAGACTGTGGTACAGATTTATTAAATATCTTCAAAGCAAGAACAGTGTGCTAGAAACTCCTTCTCTGCACATCACTGAGCTTCTCCATATCTACAAGAGAAATACTGGATGTGCAGGTTTTTTAAAAAAAAACTTGCTAGAAGATGTGATGTGCTGTAAAATCTTTTATTCTCAGGAAGAAAATTTATGTCTGAGGCAACTGCTAACAGGGTTGCAAGGAGGGGAGGGGGAGTTGGTTAGCAAGGAAGGGATGCTGGGAAAGATTGAGGGTGAAGGACAGCGTGTCAGCTCATGTAAAATATATATAAAAGTGAGGTGGGAAGGTAAGGAAGGAGGATGAGAAGCAGATATGTTCAGAGAGGAAGATGCTCCTTGGCACTGAGCAATATCCTTCTCCCACTGGGTGTCATTATAGGCTCTGAGCCTCTGATCAGTGGCTTTAAAGACTCAACAGGGCCACAAACTGCACAGCAGGGCAACATTCACACCATTCAGAACACAGGTATTAAAACACATCATTTTTGTTCCCTTTCACCTGCTGCGATTCCCAGCCTCCAACTTCCAACCTTCAACTCTTTGACATTTTTGTCTGTTGATTCTTTAATGAGAGCACAGAAGCAGCATGCTAGAACAAAGATATGGTTGACTTCAATTGCAGCAGGCTCAAGTTTAATGTAATTTATGATTTATCGTTCAGTTTTCAAAGCACCTACAGCCATGCTAGCAGCTCTATGAGGGCTTACTAAGGCACAGTGGTAATAAAATCAATATAAAAAGCATTGTGGAATTGTTAGCAGAAAGCAGCATCCATGCCTTGGACTCTTACAAAGTCCACAGTGGGGGGAGGTCAGGGTGGGTGGATGGGTCAACAACTTCGACACAGAAGTCCGCTGTTTGCTTCCCATTACCTACCATGTGTCAACGTTACTCTAATTAAGTTGTTTTTGTGTCTGAACCCATCTGAATCTTAGTGTTGTCAGATTAGAAAACACCTTTATTTTTTAGCAACCGTGATTTGTAAAAGTGTTGGAAGGCTGTCACACTGAATGGAATCTAGGAAGCAATTGTTCAAATCAAATTATAAGCATATTGTGTAGAAACAGGGTTAATATATATGTGAAAGAAAAATCAAAAGGCCAAAATCCAGTGTGAGGTGGTTGATTTCCTCCCGTTGCTCACACCATTAAATAAATTCTGCCTTGTTAACTGTAAATATGAGGGTAAATGTGACAGAGTAAACAACAATTCAGGGGCACAGCATGCCTCGTTAAATCTGAACAAATCATCTACACTGTGTGTGTGTGTGTGTGTGTGTGTGTGTGTGTGTGTGTGTGTGTGTGTGTGTGTGTGTGTGTGTGTGTGTGTGTGTGTGTGTCCATGCGTTTCTATGTGAGTGTCTGTGGGTGTCAGTGTGAGGACGAGGGGAGGTGCTGGCTGGATTTGGGGCTTGATCTGCAACACAGGCTTTCTGCTCACATAACACACACGCTATAATTGGACTCAGAGAAGCGAGGAGATCCGCCCGCAGGCTTTGGATTATGCTGATATATGGCATATATTGCCATCCTAACATTCCTATCTCATATCTGGTTCTATTCGAGGCCTGAACTTAGTACACGGGGAAAGTAAAATAAGGGGAGAGAGCATCAGTGCTGACTGTCATGTCAGAGGTAATCTGGGAAGTCAGCTTCTAGCTGGAGCGTAACACTCACAGACATTCACATGGACACACGCTCAAAGGGCTTGATTTACACCATTAATTGATTTTCCTTGATTTTAACTAAAAATCAAAACTGCAACAAAAGGCTAAAAAGCATTTGGGAACACCCATGAGTAATACCGTAGGTGTAGAGTGGTAAGGTGTCTCAGAGGTGCCAATGTTGTTAAATGGTTATAGGAATTAAAAGTATTTTAATTCATAACTAAACAGTACAGTGAAATGAATTAAAATGGACTGTGAAACAAAAAAATAATCATGTTTTTTGTCTTCAGTTTTGGAATTCATGTTTTATATATGAAATAATTTTTATTATTTTTAAAGCTCTATATAATTTGGCTCCTAAATTCGAATTTTTAAATATCTTTTAACACCATATTCTGCACCAAGACTTTAAATCCGGTGACTAAAAGCTAATATACGTTCTGCTCTCCAGGCTCAGAACAAAATGAAACTTTTACTGTTTAACCACCAATATAATCTCAGCTGAGGCAGCGCCACATATTAAAAATCTGTACAGACTAGCTTTTTATTTAACTTTCTACTTTATATACTGGTATTTTTATTTGATTGTTTTATTATTTAGTTCTTAAGTATTTTATATTTTGTTTTACTGTATTGTAATAATTGTAAATCACTTTGAAACTGTCAAAAATTGTTATAGTATTAAGGTGAATTATTCCATCAAAGAAGTTAACTTTTCATTGTACTTATCATTTAATTTCTCCTTTCTAACAATTTTGCTTGTGTTAAATAATCCCTGTATGGTTTGTTCTTTGATTATTTTGTTTTAAAACCAAAACGGAAAAATATTGATTTTGATATTTAATGAGTCTGCTTTGTGTAGCTTTGTGTGTTACTCTTGATAAACCTCCAGCAGATACACTTGGGCGATGGCGGTGTCTGATTAAATGTAATTAAGAAGAGCTTGAACATCAACATAGGAGGGTTTAGGGTTGGGCAATCATACACGGATTAAAAGGTTCGGGTAATTTTCATTCATTTCGTTCACACTCTTTCAACCTGGCCTTTATTTTCTGAGATGGAAGAATTTAAGAGAAGAAAGTTGCGCAGCGCTGCGGAGTGCCTCCAGCTGCAGGAACACATGGATTAGGAGCTTCATCGACCACTTACCATCCAGTCACTTATACAATCATATTTGCCATAGTTGATATGAGATGCGACTTGAAAAGAAATAGCCTTAGCCTATAGGCTGTAAAATAAAATAAATAGCTTAAATATACAATATGACTTTTTGTTTCACACTGTACACGAACACCGTTCTCCTGGTTCTGGTCCTCCACTCACCCCAACCACGTCCTTACACTTAGTCTTTTATGTTAAATATCATATACCTGCCTTTATAGTCACAAACTGACGCAGGGCTTCCCCGAGTGGTTTTGAAACAAAATAATGAAAGAACAAACCATACACGGATTTAAATGGTTTGCCTGTTTTTCAAAAGCATTTTCCATTGTCCTCAAAAACGTTACCTCAAATAATAGTGAGACGTATGTGTCTAATACGCCTCAGTGGTATTAGCTTTATAAACGTACAGTACGTTAGGAGTTAGATCAGTGTCGTAATGAAATGTTAAAATGTTAAATGAGAAATATTAAGTTAATGTGAATGCAAATTCAACACTTAGATGATAAGGTAAAATCTTGAAACCTGGAAAGAAACACCTTAAGAACCTTAACAAAGCCTAAATATGAAGTTATTAATTATAAATATTTAATACTACAACCAAAGATAATGGTGGTTTGTATCCAAAACAAAATCATTCAAAAGGGCTAAGTCTATTCTCTTTCATTCTATTCTATTCCACACACCTGATATAGTATGAACAAATTAGACCTCTTGTCCGTGTCTGATCCATTTGACGTGATGCTAATATTTGAGTGGATTCATATGACGAGACATGCAGCTCGAGGCTCAAACTGAACACACCAGGTGTTTGATGTTTGAGCAGCTCGCTCTCCATCACGTCCGGCCTTTCACTTAAAATTCAACTCATGTTGTTGTTTTGTTCATTAATTTGTTTGCGTGTGAATGGTGATTGTGTTGAGGCTGAATTGCTATGCTCCGTATTCACGCTTTGTTATGGGATGCAAAGCGTTGCCATAGAAGAGAGCACAATCCATTTGTGGTCATTATGTGGCTGAGGTAGGCTGGCTGTGAAGCTGTCTCTAACAGAGTCTCACGTAATGAGAGTTTCTCCTCCACAAAGCTCAAACCTATATGGGAGGGCGTGTTGACAGACAAAGGGCTTACATTGGGACCCAACCTTATGCATTTACATGATTTAAAGATGAAGAGCTGACACCGTGACTGACCCTAAAGCAAGAAAAAAAGTTTAAAAAACAACAATAATCCCAACATCATAAGTTTAATGACTTTATTTAATTAGTATTGGTCTTTATAAGGCTGAGGAGGGCTGAAGTATCATGTATTTCTCTGTATATTTATTTTAAATAATTACAGTTTTTCTCCATTGCTTAAACACTATAACCTAAAATTTCAAAAAAGCACACCCATTTCCCTAAACTCGGCACACAAATCCCTTCATTTCTCATTGCCTACACCACGTGGTCATTGAGAAAGCACTGACATTTGATATTGTTCACTCAATCAGCAGCTACCCAGGTGGAAACACAAACAGTCAAAATTGATAACACACCAATCAGAAGCTTCAATAGATAAATAAAAGGGCCAGATTCAGTTCATAGAGAACAAGAATCTCTGGCCTGTCCCAGACCAAAGACTGGGGGGCAGAATTCTTTGTTATTTGGTGTGTTGTATGGTAAGGAATAAAAAATGTGTGCAAATGTTTACATTTGTTATTTCTTTTGTGTTCATCATGTGAAAAGGTTTTTATAACCAGTTTTCATACCAGTATGTAAGACTGTGTTGTACAGAACCGGGTTCAATCCACCGCTGTGACACATCCTCCAATGTGTCCCTGAGCAAGACACTTAACCCCTCGTTGCTCCAGGCGTGCGAACTCTGACATAAATAGCAATTGTAAGTCGCTTTGGATAAAAGCGTCAGCTAAATGAATAAATGTAATGTAGTGTGTGTTTTTTTTGTGTCCTGTCTGAGGGAAAAGTTTGGTTTTTCAGCAAGATTGAACGGTTTTGAGTGGAGAGCCCGGAAATAGGATGTCTGGGGAACTGGGTGAGAAGTTGTGGATTTGTTTTTAGAGATTTAAGAAAAAGACGCATAATTTCAAGAAATGTGTTTAAGCAAACAAGAAAAACTGTAACTGGCCAAACATCAACAACCAGTGGTAAAAAGTAGTTGTGTATTTCAGTTTTCTGCAACTCCACTACATTTCAGACATCTGGATTTGGAGTCTCTCAGAATCAAATAGTGACGAATCGAAAATAAATTTTTTTTTGGCGTATGCTAGGCCAGGCTTAGCTAGATTCTGGTTTCCGAAAAGTGGAACAATAGGAGGAATACTGTATAAATGTGAGAACAAATTTACAGCCAATCTGTAACAAACGTAACGTTATAGCTAGCTGCCTCCACTGCAATGCTTATTAAGCCTGCTAAGCTAACGTTTGATTTCACAAAGACAGCAATGTTAACTATAGCGAGCTGTTTATAACAAGACAACTCAACATACTTACTTTGTTGAAACAGATGCCGGGTTAAATAAAGATTACATTAAAATGGTTATTTTGACTAGGGTTGCCACCCGTCCCTTAAAATACGTAATCGTCCCGTATTTCCGAGTTGTCTTTAATGCAGCATCCCATGCAAATCATCCCACCAGTATTCTGTGAAGACTTTTTCTTTTCTACCTTTGATTGGGTAATACTTGCTGCCATCGTTGGTTAATACCAGGGCCAATCGGAGTCTGTTAAGGGCGGCGGCGGCAGCTCAAGAAACCCCCCGCGTCCCCTCTGAAACAAAAGTGGATGCAAAAGTACTGACGACAACGAGAGAGGGAGAAATCAAATAGCCTATTTGATGAGTATCAAGCCAAACTGCACAATTTGTTGGCCATTGTTCTGTGCGGTGGGCGGTGGCCTGTCAGACGTGTGACAGCATGACGAGGCTTTTAATGACTCATTGACATTTTCTGATTGATTACTCTGGATTTCGCACGCTGCTTATTTCTTAAGAAATACTGTGACTATGTAAATGAATCACATCCCTACATTATGGTTTGATTTGTTTTTTAAGGTTGAGGTATACTGTCAGACACATAAGCACTAATTTAATAAGCGATAAGAAAGAGATATAGGCTATTTAATACTATGGAATTAACAAAAGGCTGAATAAAAACATAAATATATCTACTGACCAATCAAAATAATTGTGTTGAATTAAATTGAGAAATGTTTGTAGATAGGTTATTAATGTGTGGTTTCATTGTTTGGATGGTATTACTGCAAAAAATGAAATATTTTAGCCAAAATCTGTGTTCACACCACCTTTTACAATTACTCAGGTTCATTAGCAATTTCTCAGCAAGAGCAGGTGCTCTGTGGAGCTCATTAGGAGTGAGCTTTTTCTGTTCGTAGTTTTACTGTAGCAGTTTGAAAGACAAACAGCTACTCAGTGCTGCAGGAGTACTGTACTTCTGACAAGAAAACATTTATAAAAGGAAGTAAGCCTAACATGCTCCAATACTGCACACAAGGCCTACTACTGCTGGTCCACGGATGTTCATGATGTTCGTGGAAAATCCTTTGCAAAAGTCTTTCCAATCGAATCGTATCAAAGCATTTGTTTAAGCCTATTTATTATTAATAAGTTATGGACATGTTGATTTAATAAGTTAATAAAATACAGTTCACATCCTATTTTTTGTGTTCTCGCATTCACACATTGTTGGTCTATGTTTATTATTGTTGTAGCTGTGCATTCAGCTCTGACAATATGACCACTAGTCTGTTGAGTTGTGATAGAGAGAGACTGAGTGCATCTTTTCAAACTGATTTCAATAGCAGATAGCTTATTATAACGTCCACTGGTATCAATCTTAATACTTTTCTGAAAACACGTTTTAAGTTATGATTTCAATTCAAATTTTTCAATTCAATTTTATTTATATAGCGCCAAATCACAACAACAGTTATCTCACAGCGCTTTTCATAAAAGAGCAGGTCTAGACCGTACTCTGTGATGATATTTAAAGAAAGCCCAACAGTTCCCACCAAGAGCAAGCACTAGGCGACAGAGGCAAGGAAAAACTTCCTTTTAAGAGGCAGAAACCTCGAGCAGAACTGCATACAGAGGGAGAGAAAGTAGAGGAGAGAGGAGCTCAGTGCATCATAGGAAATCCCCCGGCAGTCTAGGCCTATAGCAGCATAACTAAGGGATGGTTCAGGACTACCTGAGCCAGCCATAACTATAAGCTTTATCAAAGAGGAAAGTCTTAAGCCTACTCTTAAATGTGGAGATGGTGTCTGCCTCCTGAACCCAAACTGGAACCTGGTTCCACAGGAGAGGAGCTTGATAGCTGAACGCTCTGGCTCCTAGTCTACTTTTGGAGACTCTAGGAACCACAAGTAACCCTGCATTCTGGGAGTGCAGTGCTCTGGTGGGGTAGTAAGGTACTATGAGCTCTTTAAGATAAGATGGTGCCTGACCATTAAGAGCTTTGTAGGTAAGAAGAATGATTTTAAATTCTATTCTGGATTTTACTGGAAGCCAATGCAAAGAAGCTAAAACAGGAG
>NC_060169.1:4068899-4089403 GCF_021292245.1 Micropterus dolomieu | reverse complement strand
TCCTGAACCCAAACTGGAACCTGGTTCCACAGGAGAGGAGCTTGATAGCTGAACGCTCTGGCTCCTAGTCTACTTTTGGAGACTCTAGGAACCACAAGTAACCCTGCATTCTGGGAGTGCAGTGCTCTGGTGGGGTAGTAAGGTACTATGAGCTCTTTAAGATAAGATGGTGCCTGACCATTAAGAGCTTTGTAGGTAAGAAGAATGATTTTAAATTCTATTCTGGATTTTACTGGAAGCCAATGCAAAGAAGCTAAAACAGGAGAAATGTGATCTCTTTTCCTGGTTCCTGTCAGAACACGTGCTGCAGCATTCTGGATCAGCTGAAGAGTCTTAATGGACTTTTTCGAGCAGCCTGATAATAAGGAATTGCAGTAATCCAGCCTAGAAGTAACAAATGCATGGACTAGTTTTTCTGCATCATTTTTAGACAGGATGTTCCTGATTTTCGCAATATTACGTAGGGGAAAAAAGGCGGTCCTTGAAATTTGCTTAATGTGGGACTTAAACGACATGTCCTGATCAAAGATAACGCCAAGATTTACCACCACTGGCAGACCATCGGGCCTGTGGTTGCCGGACCCCCGAGGGGGGTGTGGACCCCGCTCCGGCAGGCGTCTCTTATTCTTTTGTATTGAAGGTGGCAACCCTAGTTGTGACCATTCTAACGCTTTGCATTATGGGACACTACACACAAGGTAGACTGATCCAGCACATACTGGAGATTTATTCCAAATCTGTATGACATACCGTTATTGTTGGCATACTGCAGATTTTGCTTACTACATACTACATTCAGGCCAAATCATTACATACTGCTAGTAGGCGGTCTCAAATACAGCGCAAGTTTTACTCCCACAGAGGTCAGGAAAAGGACCAGAATCCAAGCAGCCACAGTCAGGCTCTGTTGTGGATAATGTGTACAATACAATGACCTCTCCAGTGACATTTGTGCAATTTCAACAAAAAGCGCCTTAACCACAGTCTCTCTCCAGCCTCACATTTTGTCAACTCGCTTTTTTTCTCTCTCTCTCTCTTCCTCGATGTAAAGACCAACTGTGTTCAGATTGACAATAAGGGATCCTGCTGAATGTAAGCAAATGCGGCAGTTTGAGGGAAACTGAATAACATTAAAACAGTAAGCATTTGACTTCATCATAAAATAACTCCTGGAACGCCACACACCGGTGATAATAAGCCATGTCAAAGCTGCCTGGGATGAAGACTTTCTCTAATTTCACAGCAGGTGTTTTGCATTTTAAAGCTAATTGGAAACACCTGCTTTGATATTCCTGACTATGGCGTAGTGCAACAATGATTCTTCTGCCGTGCCTGATTTAGAGTTGATTTACTCTTTAATGAAAATTCTACTGCAAAATTTGTGGATTTTGTGTTTGTGTGTTTATGCGTGAAGATCAATTTAGATGCCTGAGAGTCTTGATGACCAGCCAGTCGATAGTTGCTGGTCCAGGAGCTGAGGCTCAGCAGCTTTAGATGCTCCTGTCAGCTCTAATCAGTGTGATGGAGCAGAACGCAGGCAAACAGGGCAGCAACATGCCACAAGGGTTACTGCAGTATCAGGAAAACCAATATGTGTGTTTGCCAAGTCTCTTCTCCAGCATATGTTGCTGGGAAACCTTTAATAATAAAAACAGAAGTTGTGCTATACGATCCCTTCACCTGATACATTTGAACGAGACTAAGACAGCATAGACTGTATATAAAAAGCTCAACAGACATGTTAACAGCTCTGTTTCCTTAGCAGTCAAGAACATTTTATTTAAAAAGCCCCAAATCATTAAAAGTGCCTCAGAGAGCAATGGTGAAGTTGAGTTATGTGGCCAAGATGTTTAATTTCCCAATATGTGTTTCTTCAATCCATCCTTGCATCTCCTCTTGTGCCTTAAATGGAAGGGACAAAAATACAAGGGTTCACGCTGAAAATGCATGTGTGAAACAGTTTAAAACAGAGGCTGCATTAAGGTACCGGTGAAAACATTCAATATGATCTGGTAAGACCAGTTTGAATTATACATCCATAATGTTTAGGGTTTCCCAGAGGCTAACACACTGTAGTGGAAAGACGTTAATAATACTCTTTACCACAGGTGATAAATTCCTTAGTCACTATAGTAAGAATTGAGTTGCGCTGTACATTATTTATAAAGCTCTTTTGCAAAAACTGCCAAACTGTTTCTGTTCTCTGATCATATTGAAACCCAGTAATTAGAATTTCAGGTCACGTGCCATTTTAACTTTATCTATGTTTTTACATTATGTTGACTAATGGAATGTTTTACAAAAAGGTTTGAAATTAAAATCTTCCATTGCCTTTGAAGATTGACACTTGTGTGTTTGTAACGACCGTTCTGTGTATGTAAAATATGTGCCATACTGTAGCCTATGTGTCACTTGCAAAAGAGATCTTGATCCCAGTATGTGTTAAAATAAAAGATTAAATAAAAAAATGAGACAGTATTTTATAACATTTGAAGGCTATTGCTGCAATTATCATTTTATCAACCGTCTCTACGATCACCAGGCAAACAGTAGAAATACGCCATTCGTTAGAAAGTAATTCACCAGGAATGCGTGCTTGCACTTGCAACTAATGCAAATTCACCTAGAGGACAGCACTTCTGAAATACTGTTGGTATCTGCTTGTTAAGCGACAATATTTTTTCACATCGTAAGTACACACAACTGAATAACAATTTTAAGATGGCACCTTTGATGGAGCCAGGGTACCAATTCACCCCTGCTTCCGGTCTTTGAGCTGAGTTAAGCTAAATACCTGGAGCTACCTCTGTATTGATTACTTTGAAGATGTCCATGTAAAGGCTGGGTTTAAAAAGCAGGAGGCTTGAGGCAGATATTAGGCGCTGACCCACCAGGTGCTAATTTGACCCCTAAAAAAGACATAGTAACAATAACAGTCATACTTCTACCACAGGTAACACGTGGGCCTGACAGTAGCCACAGTGAAGGACAGTAGCAGCCTTATATAGCCTGCCACTGGCCTTCAACCAATTCCAGCTGAGAGGCAGCTACAATTTCTACAAAACACACAAACAACTATTTATAGAAAAAATTCAACCCTTCAAGTTTATGCATGATTTCCTTTTCCAGTACTGAATATAAATTCTGCTTCAAAATACTAGAAATGAAGACGATCTGTTTCCATTGCTGTAGCATTATCTATCTAATCTGCAGTGTTCTTCCTGTACTATTTTGTAAAGCACGATGTGTTGTGTGGTGTTTGAGATGATCTGTCTTTGTTACCATTACTTTACATGGCAACATGTAAGAGCCAGCCAATCAGAGAGCGCCTGGAGAGCAGCGTGGGAGCTCTGTCTTTACTTAATAACAGCAGAGACGTGCACACTCCGCTGACCTTGAGAAAACGTGTGAATTTTTCTCCTCTTGTCCCTTTTCTTCCTATACCCACATGATTCTTTGCACATTTTCATGCAGAGTAAGACATCCTAGAGATTTTATTTTCCACTGATATGCTTTCATTTAAAACAGCTTAAGGGTCCTGACATTCTCTCTGTGGGAATCTATTTCGGATGTCTCAACATGCTGAAGCAGTGTATGTGGGGCTGTAGTAATAAGGTGATAAAAAGTGATACTCTTGATAGCCAACTAAGGGCCTTGTTCAGACTTCCAGCCCAAATCCATTTTTTGGGCATATCCTAGGGCTTGACAATAAAACAATAACAATAGTTATCACAATATAATTCTTTTCAATAACAATATAACAAATGTTCAGTAAATGTTTGACTTAATCAATTGAATTATACACATTTTTACAAACAAGGAAAAGAACATACAAAGCTTTTAATTAACTTTACTCATATATATTTGTTGACAAAGATCTTATCACAATTTAAGCCACAATTAACCATCAGGTTTCTTCAACTTTGCTCGGGAGCAGAAATCAGCCTTTAAACTCGAAAGAAATATAGATTTGATACTTACCGTGATAATTATCGATATCGAAAGATATTAAACTTTTTATCGTGCTAACACTTTTGGTCATATCGTCCAGCCCTAGCATATCCAGATTGTATACAGCTTGATTTAAGAAAGTCTGGATATGAAAACAAGACACATTTGGAGGTGGTTTGAAACGAGATCCAGATAGATTTCCACAGATGCGTCTGTTGGCTGCTCCTGCAGCTCACATCAAATTACAAAGTCTCTTTTGCATCACTTGCAACGTTGTAGTAACTGCTCCATCGCCATGTTTGTCTGGTCCAATGGAGGAGTTTTGCATCGCAACCTGAGGACGTGAGGAATCTCCATTTCTCATGCTTCCACGTTGGAAAGCCTCCTCACCGGCTTACATCTGATTCTGATTACACAGCTAGTAGTTTTCAAAAGCAAATCTGATTTGCCTGCGGCCTGAACAAAGAGGGTCCTGTCATTTTGTTTCAATTTTCTAAAACCAAAAACTTAAATAAATTCATTGAGCTTTTGTTCTTAACAGTGTGATTCATCAGCTAACTACATTGTTTCATGGTGGTTTCAAGATACAGCTAATAATACCTACATGGGACAGTAGTCACCTCAGCAATATTGATGGTCACCTACTAAACTTGAGGAACTGTTTTTGTCTACCTGTGTGTGGAATCAAGAACCTAGTGTTTCAAATACAACTAAGCTGTCTACATACAGTGCCGTGCTAGATTGGAAAGCTTAAAAGGTGTAGCAATAGTAACTAAGTGAGTTGGAGAGGGGTCAATTGATGCATTTGAAATCCATCTCATTAGCTTAGAACAATACTCAACGAATTGAAACAAATGTGATAAAGTGTGAAGAAATGCAGGCAGTGGTGTGTTTTTGCTCTGTGGTATTTAGAGAGAGAAGACACATGAGATGGTGGTGGTGATGATGATGATGGTGGTGTTTCCTTGTGTACTTACAGAGACAGTTTTCCTGTTTGTGGATATTTGTTATTGCTTCCAGCTAGTGATAATCATTCAGCTTGGCATTCACACACAGTCTCTGGGGACATCTGACTGTTGAGTGTGTTGGGGCATATTGTCTCACAAGGGAAAAAACATCCTATTCTCTTTACGTCTGACTGTGTCTCTTTCCATTGACTGTCTATTTAAAGCCTCTTTTGTGCACATACCAATGACGTATTTTATAATGTTTTTGTCAAATTGATAGAGTTCTGTTGGGAGTAACACATTACAAAAGTAACGCAATTACACTAATGTATTGCTTTTTGCTGTAATGCAGTAATATAACGCATTACTGGTTACATTATAGCTGTTACAATCTCAGTAACACGCATTACAAAGCATTTTAACCAGAAATTAAGTGGTGTTTTGTGTTTTTAATAATTCACCAACACCGAGAAACATTTCAGCACCAGAAAAACAAATCCATGAGTAAAAGACTAACGTTATTTCCTGTTGCGGGAATCCGATGGTCCATTGTAGTCAGGGTGTAAACAACGGGGAAGCTCGGCTCCTCTTAAGACGGTAGCTCTCCTGATGGATCATGCGTAAATAGATATTGGCTACGTGTTTGTGCTTTAACAAATTACTGTCATGATTACAGAGGCTGCTGTCAGATCCTGTCAGAGTGTCAGGAGATTCAAATAATCAATGACGTTTAGCTGCTGTACTTCATGCCTAAATGCGCACAGCGTCTTTCCTAATGGGGAGACGATTCAGCCTATTTCACACGTCCGCCCTCCGCAATTAATCACTCCATTACTGTGTGACCTCCACTGGCTACCCAAGGCCTCCAGAATCAGATTCAAGTCACTAATGCTTGCATACAGAGTGACCGCTGGATCTGCACCTATCTACCTAAACTCCATAATACAAGTTTACGTTCCTTCTCGGCCACAACGCTCTTCCAACAAACGCCGCCTGGCTCTGCCATCTCTTCACACAAAGCGATCCCAGTCCCGGCTGTTCTCATCTGTGACACTACAATGGTGGAATGAGCTACCACATGCCATTAGAGAAAACTCATCTCTTCCGAGAACACTTCCTCTTATAACACCTCTAACCCCTCACTCACTCACTTCTTTCCCTAGGTATTTACCCCATTGATGCGATATGTGCTGTTAGCTCTTAATAGTATTTATTGCTGCTCTTACTAGTATGTATTGTGTAGATCTCATGCTGCATTTGATGCTTTGTTAGTGCTTGTATGTTGTTTCATCTCAAATGTAAGTCGCTTTGGATAAAAGCGCATGCCAAATGAATAAATGTAAATGTAATCAGAAGGACCCACCTATATAGGCACAGCTTACTATCAGAATAATGCGCCCATTAAATAGCAGTGAAAGTAACACAAAAGTAGTGAAAAGCATTGCAATTCATTGACAGTAATATTGTAATATAACTAATTACTCACAAATGACAGTAACTAGTAATCTATTATGTATTACATTTTGAAAGTATCTTGCCCAACACTGCCCATTAATTTCTAAGCAGGACTCTTCTGGTCAGCTTTAAACAGCTATTTGTATTTACAACTTCAATCAATTTAAATTCATTCAGTAATTACGGTCCACATAATTATTTAAAATATTATGTCATAGCAGGTGAATTCTGTTTACATTTTTTGTATTTCCATCATAGATAAGATAATTAAATGTTTAAATGCATGTTAGATTTCTTCAGGAAAGTTTCTACTGCAGAGATACATCAACATAGACTCTCCCATGCTGTCAAGGTCACACATTTTGTCTAAACCCAGCAGTCTGGAAAATGTATTAAAATACTGTACCAAGGTGGCTCATTGCTAACAGCAGGTATTAATAAGTCTCAATTCCCCTTTCTGTCTAGTCACACTGCAGCTATTTCTTGCTCCAGAGGGAGTATATTGTTTCAGAGGGTGTCATACCAAACACTGTAAGCTATTAGCAATTTGCTTGTCTGTTTACTCTTAAAGAAAAATGTACTGCTCATTATTACATAAGTATTAACAAATTCACGAGTAGTAATTAGCCGTAGTCAAAATAGCACCAAACATACCACAGGATTACTACAGTCACACTGCACACTGTTAAATTATTGATAAGAAGTGTCATTAACCGTGTCAGTATTAGTAAAAATCAAATAGAAATCAAAGAAATGCTGCCCAATAGATTTTTCTCTCAGCAGGCATTTTGACTGTCAAACAGGTGTGATGAATAGCATAATGGCCTTGTTCCATTTTGATCTAGTGCCAGGGCCTTGTCATTGTACAAGCAGGCTCACCGCTCTGGGCTATGTTTCCCAAAAGCATCTTAAAATCTTCTCAAGGTTTTGAGGTGACTATGACAAACAGAGGGAATCTTTTTGTTTCCACGGACAGTGTGCCTTTAAGATATGTAATGACGTAGGTGATTTTGTTTACTGAAGTTATTTAACATTAGCTTGCCAGCTAATGCCGAGTAATTGCTAACATTAGCCGATGCAAAATACTATAGTTGTAATGTTATTGCTTGCATACCACTGGTGGTACACAAGATATGAATGGATTGCATATCAAAGTGTTGATTTTAGCCTGCAAGACATGATGTAAAGGTACAAAGCAAATGTGGAATGGTTTGTTCATACTAGTCTATAATGATGCAATGCAGGAGCAGCCAGCTACGTGAGCATAGAGCTGGCATTGTTTGCTTTGAAATGTTGAATTTACATTTACATTTATTCATTTAGCTGATGCTTTTATCCAAAACTACTTACAATCACTATATATATATATGTGTGTGTGTGTGTGTGTGTCAGAGG
This sequence comes from Micropterus dolomieu, assembly GCF_021292245.1. Classification (NCBI taxonomy): domain Eukaryota; kingdom Metazoa; phylum Chordata; class Actinopteri; order Centrarchiformes; family Centrarchidae; genus Micropterus; species Micropterus dolomieu. The sequence continues at coordinate 4,081,655 of NC_060169.1, read as the reverse complement.
TTGCACGCTTCTGGAGCACTTGCTCAGGGACACAATGGTGTCTCACAGTGGATTCTAACTTTGAACCCGGGTCTCTCACACCAAAAGGCATGCATCTTATCCACTTCGCCATCACCACCCCTAATTTAGATTTATTGTTGTTTACCGTGACTCAGGTACACAATTTCTACTTCTTTCTTATGCTGACATTCCTGAGCCTCTCTGGTAAAATATACACAATGCTGAAGCATCATGTCAGCAAGATGCAGTGTTATTATGCAAAGAGCATTGACTAGTTCAACTTCAAGCTGGTAAAAATATTACTGTAAAGCTGAAGTGGGATTTAACTCCAGCATTTCCAGCATTTTGTGGGATGCCATCCCTTGTTATGTCTCTGCTTTGGCCGATGCCATCATGAGTTCGAGCATGCGCAGTAGTGATGTGCAATACCACTTAATTCCTATACGATCCAATACCAAGTCATACCCAGGCTGGTTTTACAGATACCGATCCAATACTTTTTACATGTTTTATTTCTAGTTTAATGTGACCTCCCCTCCCGTTTCTGTATTTATGAGGGAAATAAAAGAGTAGGTTTTCCAATTCCAAATAATAGCTCCATAATGACAAGACATCAAACTACTGTCAAATTCTTAGATTATAATAAAAATATCCTGCTCAGAACTGCCGCTTGATAACATTATTATATTATTTTGACTTAATCTCAGATGTTTAGCAAAGTTTGCGGTGTTGCCAAAGTATTTCACACAAATCACACACAGCGTCATTATTACCTTAACAGCTAAAACCAGCCAGACCTGACTGCTTTTACAGTCAACCATAGTCAGTATTCAATCGTGGGAAATGCTAAGGCGCACTTCAAAGAAGCTCCGCCACAGAGCCGTAGCGCAAGCATGACTTTGACGGGCAGAAGCAGAAGTAGTTCCTTTCAACCGAGTATAATTAGACCATCCTGGTGACAGTAAGATACTTACAATAAAACACACGCTCACTCCAAATTACTGAGTTTAGATGTCGATCCTTTTATATGAGTATCGATCCTAGAGCAGGAAACGTTGGTATCAGAAATATCGATACTTTAGTATTGATCCGCACATCACTAATGCGCAGGAGCACATGCTTGGAAACTTAGTGGTTGCAATCTGAAACCTCATCAATATATTCACTGAACACACATGGCCCCTTTAAGAGACAGTTCAGTAAAGAAGAGTCAACAGTATCTGTCCTGCATGTTATGACTGAAACCTCAAATAGCATTGATCTGTTCTTTACTGTATTTTATTCTATTGTACTGTATTTACAATATATTAATACCACTTCCTTTCTATGTGGTGGAAGGAGCTTTGAAATCAACGTCTGATTAAATTCTAAACTGTGGTGTGCCTTTAAAGTGCTCCATTTTAAACCAGTTGACATGCATATTACCATCTTTTATGAAGACGATGCAGAGCTTCTTCCAGCCGTTTAACAGCAAAGACCCGGAGAGGCTCCAGGCCATGATACCCTCATGCCACCCCCATCTTCTTTTATACCCTATCACCCTCAACCTCAAGGATGTGAAAGCATGCAAAGGGATAAAGTTGCCACAACCTCCCCCATCACAGCCTGATCATGCAGGGAGAAACAACACAAGACAGGCTGGCAGGGAACCCTAGGGAAATATCAGGATCCAACCTGTAAAGAAAAAAAGTCTGAGATGAAAACAGCGAGGGGAGAAAGATGAGCTGAAGCGAGAGACAGGAAGTAAATGGCACAGAGAAAGAGAGAGGGGGAAGGTGTCAGATAAGAGGACGGAAAGAAGGCTCAAGAAGGAAAGAGAAGGGGGGGAAAGGAGAAGAAGAGGAGAAGCAGGAGGGGAAGGAGAAGAGGTGAGCGGTGATGGCGAAGCAGAGAAATTGCATTTTGATGGAGGCAAATTAAATCAGCTCTGCAATGGAGGCCTCAGGGCAGAGAGACAGATTGAGACGGTCATGTCAGCACCAAGAGATTACTGCCACCTGTGTGTGCGTGTGTGTGTGTGATGTGATGATTGCCTGCCGTCACCGTCTTCAAGTCTCACACAGGGATATTTGCGCTCACACTATGACAGCCACTCCGCCCATCTTTGGGTTTGAATGTACACACACACACACAAAATTTAATTGTCTGGATTTTCAAATAAAATGCCATCAACATGTACTAACAGGATTATGGCTGCAAGTGGAAAAATAGAGCCGACACAGTACTCTCACAGCTCCGAATATAACAGATGGGAAAAAGTCAAAGTCACATTGAAGAAATTTAGGAACTCACTCTCAGCAGTCACGCTATGCTATGTCTCACATTTTCAACTATCAAAAACTGTGTTAAGAAGAAAATCCATCTCCCTGGATGAACCCATGTGATCTGCTCTTAATTTACACATTAAGGGCTTAAAAAAGAACAAAAGTTGTGATAAACAGCAGATTGCACGTTCCATGTGAATGTATTCTACGTTTGTCTGATTTCTGCTGTCATTTCTGGCTCACGTGGGCTCCCTTCTGTCACATATGGCCTCTGCTGCACCTCCAGGAAGTTTGTTTCCGCGGCAGCAATTTCTAATCACGTTCACTTGTTGAGTGGGTTTAAATACAACAGGAGCTAACCAAAGAAATGGACAAAGAACTTTTCTTTTTGCATTTCCAGATGACATCACTCTTAAAGACCCTACATACAACCACAATTGAGCTATGATTGTAATTGTGTGAGTTTCCCAGACTCTATCTACTGATAAGAATGAAATGAGATGTAATTTGTCCCACTCTAACACACTCTGTACACAATCTATACACGGCAGAGATGGGGACTAGAGTATGAGACTCAGACTCGAGTCAGACTGAAGTTGCACACACAGTGACTTCAGACTTAACTCGGACTCGAGTTGCGGGACTCGTGAACAAAGTTTATTTTTAAGAAACGTCTAATGAGCTTGCTGTTATTCCCCTCCCTGCGTTACCTATAAACTGCCTACGTAACACATACTACGTATCTGCTGCGCGCGGCCACACTTGAGAGAGGACAACAAACACCGGCAGCTTCTTTGCCATTCATCATGAACTTTGGCTTTAAAACTTCATACATCAGGGCCCAAACAAAGAAGCGCTGAATGCAAGATAGGTTAGTAACTTAGGGTTGCCAACTGTCCCGTATTAGCCGGGATATCCCTTATATTAGGCCTAATTGATTTGTCCCATACGTGACCTCTCTTGTTCCGTTGACTACTACGCTGATCTAACGACTGGCTGATACAGCAGCAATAATGGGAAAATAATTGAGTTTTATATGCATCGCGATGCAGACTTGGGCGATTATGAATCGATTAACAAATGTCAATAATCAATTATCTAGAGGTTAACTGATAACGTAATTGAACGAAAAAGGTGGAACTTGAAAAATTTCCCATGGTCAATATGCGTAACTCACATTAATGATTTTCACCCGCACACTGTGCAGCGCAGTAGCGCTTAGCGATCATCCTCTGCTCATTCTTCAAATGACAACTACGTGACAGGCGGCAGTAGGTGACGGTGAAAACGAGCGGAGCAGAGGAAAACATGAGCGCTACGTTTCAGTCTTGCTGTAAATGTACAGTGTTGGTCACAGCGTGTCCGTTTATCAAAGTCCGTCTGTTGTTTTCCAGCTACAGTTCGCGCTAGCAAATGTCTCCTCTTCAGACTGCGGTCTGGAAGCTGAGCAGGATGTTATTTGGCTGCTGTAAAGTTGGTTTGTTGTCATTCATCCACATATCGAGTACACAGGAGAACTAAATGCTGTTTCTCAAGGCCCATGGTGCTCAATACGAGATTACAATAATCAATTTACAAGACAAGACACAAACATATTACTAGACGAGACAAAAACAAGAACAGATATATTAAGGTGGAGTGAATGTGGTTTGGCTGGAGCACGTATCTGACTCTCTACTAATAACAGCAGCCTCATAAATAAAAATAGCAGCAGTAGAGGTTAGTAATAATGCTGTAATAATGTAATAATGCTATGCAATGTTAGCTACATTTATAGGAACATTAAAAGCTGCTTTTCATTACTACCTACTACTTTGGATTGTTACAAATACTTTGCTTTAAAAGTACCAAATGGTCAAACAGTGAGAAAAATAGATTTTTATCCTGTTCGTTTTACAATCGCATCGTAGCCTCATAATCATAATGAGGTACCTAGAAATTCCCACCCTTGAGGTGATGCAGCGTGATGCATCAAGATATCGAATCGAATCGTTGACCTGATAATCTTAATCTAATCGAAACAATAGTTTCTGTGGAAATTGACTAAATAGAAAACAGCACCGACTGCTTTGTTAAGCTAAACGGTGCATTGTTTCATGACTCAAATATTGTGAAGAAGATACACTTGGTAAGAATGAAAGCTGAGATGATCTCAATGTATGTTTTAGGACCAAAGACTGTGCGGGATATCCAGAATGAATCAATCCCCGACTGAAGGTCAGCCTGTGTTGTACTCTGTTGCCACCAACACCTCAAACAAGGGAAACAGAAAAATGTTTCCACTGTGCGTGAGATATTTTTCTGTGTCTGCCTGAAAAAGCTTGAACTGGAAATAAAACACATCACATGTAGTTTGTGTTCTTTTTAGTTTGTCATGTCCACGAAGGGGATAACCTTTTCTAACCTACAGAGCAAGAGTCACAAGTGTTTTGTATTAGACAAATATTAATTGGTTTAATTAAAGGACTGTTAAAGGTACCTGCTGTAAATAAACTATTAAACCTACCAAATATTTAATTAAGAGATTAGCTATGATTGTGACACATTGCTTAAAACAATACACTGTATATTCACACAAAACCATACCTGAACTGCTGCAGCAGGCCACTTTTTGTCCCTTATTTCATAGTGACAAAGTTGGCAACACTATAGTAACCTGAGGTTAGCTCAGCATTGGCCATCTAATGTGAGCTTGCTTCTTGCTTTAGCTACAACCTACGAGAGGTTAACTCCGACAGCTGTTTGTTATGAAAAGATGAATTAGCCTTTGTTTGCTTGTCAAACTTTGGTGGTCGATTAGCGTAATCATTTTCCCGTTGGCTGCCATCACATTAATTATTAACATTGGCTGCAAACAGGTTACAGGTTTATTTAGTTAACGTTACACTGGTTTGAGAGTCTGCGGGCTGTGTTGACTTACAGTAGTTAATAAGCTGTCGTTAATTGCATTACACATTACATGGTCGTGCTTTGTAAGTGAAAAACAGGTTACAGTTACAGAATTCCTTATGGCTATGCAGTGTTATAAGCAGCCTGGTTTGAACGCAGTAGGTGATACAACATTCATTATAACCAGGAGTGACTTGAGACTTGACTTGGACTCTAGCTCAAAGTCTGGTACACGGCCACAAAGTCCTGAGAAAAGATTTAATCAAGTAAGTGAAACTTTTTGTGGGGGTGGATTTATGGTAGATTTATAGTTCTGGTTATGGTGTAGTTGGAGTTTAAGAAAGCCTCAGTAATCTTCTGCTTTTTTAGAAACACACATCTAACAAAGACACTGCAAACTTTCAGCTCATCGTGATTGTCTGTCATAAGAACGTAATGCAATAATGAGACATAGAAGTTACCTGGATTAAACTTTCTATAACTGTGTGCAGTCTGCATTACTGAGGTTGACTTTGCTTCAGGTATCAGTGAAACAATGAAAAAAGATACATAAATTTCAGTTTGAGTTGTAGATCTGTGAGTCTGAAGGCTCATTAGACACCCAATTAATGCACACGGAAAACCAAGTTGTGTAGGTTTGTTTATTTTTTCTCTCCATCTCTCCAGGTAGTTTTGTTGTGATTTTTCAAAGGTCTGGAAAATTAGACCACAGAGATGTCCTTCATCTATTAGTTCTAATAGAAACATTGGAAAGAGAGGCTATCAGGCTCTGTCAGTGTTACAAATATTGACACATAAAGACTGCTCAAGAAAGACTTTTTTATTTGACAAGAAGTACATAACCTGTTAATTCAGGAATTTCTGTCCTCATCCAATTGTTCTGGAATATGTCCAGTATCTCCGCTGCCATGTCTCTCGTTGTGCCCTCGTTCCGGTCGGCATCTGGCTAGTACCTGTTGTCGGCCCGTATGAGGGCCGTCATGACCTCTGCCCTTGCCTATGGTGTCCTGGTGGAGTAAACCACCGCAACCTTCACCTGCTGGGCCGACCAGCTAGCGCGGCTGAGAACCCGATTTCGCCAACTATATGTGCCTTGATCAACGCTAGGTCATTAACAAGACATTCATCCTCAAGGATTTCTTCACCTCACATGCTTTGGATATACTCCTGTTGACGGTAACCTGGATAGGTACTGGTGAGTCCGATGCTCTCATTGAGCTTTCACCTCAAAAATATAAAACATTTTATAAAAGACCGATTTCCTGGCTGGGATCATGATAGATTATAAAAAGATTTTAATTGCTGGCGATTTTAACATACATGTCTGCTGTCCTTCAAAACCACTTGCTTAAGACTTTTTAGATATGATTGATGCTTTTAATCTTTCACAACATGTTACTGGACCAACGCAGGAATATGACCACACATTAGATCTTGTTTTATCTTATGGGTTGCCTATTTCTAACATCCAAGTACATAATGCTGCTTTTTCTAATCACATGCCTGTCTTATTTGATCTTACTCTGCCCTCTCATAGTCTCAAACTGCCTGCTCCTACACGCCTGTGTCGTGTGTTTAAGCCCTCCACTGCTGCTCAGTTTACTTCTACTTTTATTAATATAACTCAGTCTGGTAAGTTATCTGGCTAACCTTGACACAGGGCAATTACTTTCTTCCTTCCTTTCCACCTGTCCCGACATTCGTAACACTGTTGCACCGCAAACATTTAGGTGCCTCAGATCTAAATCTGAGCCATGGCTCAATGATGCCACCCGTGAGGCCAGGCAAGTGTGCAGGAGAGCTGAGCGCAGGTGGAAAAAGGACAAGCTTCATGTATCATATGAAGTCCTTAAGGAGAGCTTGAGAAAACATCAAAGCTAACAAAGTTGTCAAAGCTGAAAAACTATATTTTTTTGACATTATCTCCCAAAAAATTTGTGTCCTTTTTAAAACTATCCTCAATCCTTCTGTTTGGAAGCTTTGTTTGAAGTCTGTGTGTCTGTCTTTTTAGGCAAGGTTGCCACTATCAGAGCCCATATCTCATCCCCAGCTTTTGACTATTCCATAGCTAGTACTTGCTCAACTGTCCTCAACCAGTTTGAGCCTGTGTCGCCTTTAAATCTCACTAAAATCGTCACCCAACTAAAACCCTCATATTGTCCCACTGACACTGTGCCCCCTTGCCTTTTTAAGGAAGCCTGGGAGACTACTGGCCCGATTATCCTAAAAATCATAAATAGTAGTTGTCGTAGTTGGTAGTATGTGTCGTTCCAACATATTTCAAAGAAGCAGTTGTGGAACGACTGATTAAAAAACAGAAATCTGGATTCCTTGGTTTTATCCAACTACAGATCTCGAAGCTTCTCAAAGATTTTAGAGAAGACTGTACTTCTACAGCTGCAGTGTTTTTCAAATGTACATGGTATTTTTGAGATTTTTCAATCTGGTTTTTATAGCGTTTCATAACACTGAAACTGCACTTTTAATTACCTCTTATTAAACACTGACTGATAATTCTGCTATACTAGTGCTTTTAGACCTCACTGCTGCATTTGATACAGTAGACCATGCAGTTCTTATCTCACCTCTAGAGCACTGTGTTGGTATCAGGGACTATGCTTTGCAGTGGTTATAGTCATATTTGTCTGGGAGATGCTTTTCAGTAAAGCTAGGGGACTTTGGTTCATCTACTGCCCCCCTTCTTTGTGGTGTTCCACAGGGCTCAATTCTTGGACCACTTCTCTTTTCCCTATATCCCCTCCCCCTAGGAAACACAATTAGAAAGCATGATATCTCCTACCACTTCTATGCGGACGACTCCGAAAAATATAGCTGCCCCTCAAAAGAGGTGATAACAACTCCCTCGCACCTCTAATAGAGTGTTTAAAAGATATTAAGGCCTGGATGGCTTCTAACTTTTTAAATCTAAATGAAGATAAAACTGAGGTCATTGTGTTTGGACCCAGTCAGGCCGGTGATATCCTTCCTGTTGACCTGGACTAACGGCAGCAATATGCAAAACCCATAGTGACAAATCTGGGTGTCAAAATAGACAATGGTTTTAAACTTGATAAATAATGTTGTCAAATCCAGTTTTTATCACTTGAAGCTCTTATCTAAAATCAAACCTGTTTTATCTCGTAAGCATTTGAGCATGTGGTTCAAGCTTTTATCTCAACTCGTCTGGACTACTGTAATGCACTTCACATTGGCGTTAACCAAACCTCTCTCTCACGCTTAAAGTTAGTTCAAAACTTGGCTGCTCGTCTTTTAACCGCAACTCGCAAGCATGAACACATTTCACCAGTCCTGGCCTCGCTACACTGGCTCCCGGTCCGTTTTAGAATACATTTTAAGATCTTATTGTTTGTTTTTAAAGCACTTTGTAAACCTTTGTTTTTTAAAATATACTATATAAATAAAATGGATTGGATTGGATTCTAGTGAACCATGAAAATTAAAAAATAACTGGTTTCTAGTTTCCAATACAAACTAACAAACCAAACAAATTATTTAAAAACCATATTTTTGACTTGTTGTGATTACTTGCTATATCTGCATCCAGAGATATGGGCCATGGTTGAATTTACTGTTAAACCACAACAGTGCCTTCTGTTCAGTATCCTAACTCCTGATATTGACCGTACATCATATCATCTAACAAACACTTTATAGGGGTCTCTGGAACTGACAGCTATGAACAGGCTGTCCTCACCAGAAAAACGGCCTTATTAGTCATCTGTGCAAGCATCTTATTACGACCCATATTTGCGTTTATTGTTAGGCGCTGTAGTAATTATGATGGGAGCAGAAGAAAGAAAGAGAAAACAAACAGCAGTTTCACCCAGGAGACCAGGGTTCATGTACTGTTTCACAATGTTAACCGTGTGTTTAACATCACGTAACTTATGTACTAAAGATTGGGTACACCTGACGCTGGTACTTTACAACTGTCATATATGTACTTTAGGAAGGATGAGGATGTGTTGGAAATGGATGTTACTCTAGTCAGATAATTTATTCAGAGCAGGTGAACAGATCAAATGTCTTACGGGAAGTTAATAAAGACGCGACTAGTGATGGGAGTAGTGTGTGGAACTGTCCTCATTTGAAAACTGTAAGGGAGATGTCGCTTATCACTACATAGCACATGTCCTGCCGCTCTCTGCGCAAACCAGCCATGTGAGTACATGTATTAGGTAGTGTGACATCGCCAATGTGGTGTTACCGAGAGTACAGCACTCTCTGCGTCATCTCTGTCAGCCCCAGCCATGTAACTGTTGTCCAGAGGCATGCCATATATTCTACCTTACGCCTACAAAAGCGCAGCCTTTATTCTACTTCAAATGTGAGTGTCTCTGTTTTTGCCTGTCGACACTAACTACGCTTCCCCAGAGTTTTAAAATCAAAACTGCGTAACTAGTGCTTTCAAAATTCTCCATTTTAGGTGATTCGCCATTTTAGTCCAGACCACAAGCGTAAATGTAGCAAAAGTGCTGCATTTTATAACAAAAATGTAGTAGTGTGGATGTAGCCTGAGGGAGTAGTTGTAAGTCTTCCAGCAATTACAGAGGGTTGCTTGGTAATAGATCCTGTGACACTTGTCGACATGTGTGAAGCAGCACAAGCTACTATCACTGAAGACCCAGCTGCTACTACTGAGGCTGTTCATGAAGCCACAACGCATCCAGAACAAGAATGGGATGATCTGTGCCACTTAAATCTGGGTCTGGTCAACCAGATTCTGAAAAATCTCAAAGATCTGTCGATTAATCTGTCTGGTGACTAATCTGTCAAAACTTCTGTTGTCTGCTTCACATGTGGCCCCAAAGAGTAATCACTGGCAGGTTTAGGACAGGTGGGTGTAACATGCCGTATTTGCAGCAGACATTTTGGTGACATTACATATAGTTGAGCTTGTTCCAGGGTCCTGGTATTGTGAATGCATACATTCATACAAAAATATGATTAAAGATTAACTCTATAAATAAGAGGTCACTAATTGGCAGACCGCTTTCCGGATCCGGACCCAGCCGCTATCCTATCCGGGCCCGGACCTACAGCAGACTTATTATTGAGAATTACTACCTCGTGACGGAGCGTTTCTTTTTTAACTAGCGCAGCTTTTCTAGCATTTACTGTATGGTTTAGCGCCCCAGGAAACCAAGACCAATTCATAGTTTTCACGTGACGTCACAGTATAATGAAAACGTTCCCTTGGAGGGCAAAAAGACGTTAATTTCAGCTGCCTGCTAACCAATATGCAAGTGATACACTGTTACTTTGAGTTTGTTACTTTTTGCGTTGCCAAAATGCTGGATGGTTGCTGTGCTTTCGGATTTACTAATCGAGGAGACAAGCCTGGGCTGTGTTAGGTGAGGGATTCCCCACAAGGTAAAAGTAAACATTACCGCAGTCGAGCGGCAGCAGGGAACTGGTGTTTTTTAACGGTAGAAATGCAGCAGCGGATGCTGTAACGTTATATGGATCAGATATGCAAAACACTTGTGTCTGTATTCATATCTGTCTTTTTCTGCTGAAAGGTGATGCAAATAAAATTTGACTGGTTTTGCGGCGTCTCTACGAGGGAGTCGCGGTGTGAGCCGCTATGTTGTTCTGTTGTTTTGCCCTCCAGGTCACCGCACATGTCACGTGACTGAAAACTATGAATTGCATGTGTTCCAATCGTCTCGTGATGCTGCTAAGCCAATCAAATCTGTGCATTCCAGTAAGCATTGCCAGAGCCCTCTGAGCGTTGCAAGGCAGGTCCGCAAGTAAGAAACACACAGGGAGGAGACGAAAGAGAAAAGAGACTTCACATGGCTTTTAAACAGCAATGTACAAATGTACATTCTTCCCACGGGTAGTTCAAAAGCAGAATATGTCATTTATCTCCAAACCTAGATGGCCAGACAAGCCACAGCTCACATTTCTGACTAAACAACAGAAAGTAGTGAAGTGGTAGCTATATAAGAGTGAATGAAAGAGAAGAGGAGGTATTAAAGCTGTACGTTTGTTAAGAAGTGTTGAGTGTTTATTATAAAATTGGTTAGGACTAGACTTCAATCACTTCAAGCAACAACTTTTTAAACACATGCTGATACAACTATACGTTATAGAACTGAATGATAACACAAGTTAGTCGTTATGATTTTCCAGACCTTTGCTTTGGGAAATTTTCTCTAACTGGACCTGCTTGAATTTTAATTGAATACCCCTGATATAAATGATTAGTTGATCGACAGAAAATTATTCTAAAACAATTTTTGTAATCATTTAAAATTAGAAATGCCCAAAATTTTTAGTCTTCTATTGTAGTAAACTAAATATCTTTTGGGGTTTGGTATGCTGATCACACAAAAAAAGAGGTTTAAAGATATTTAGTTGGGCTTTAAGAAGTTGTTATGGGCATTCCTCACTATTTTGACATTTTATAGGCCAAGTGACTGAGTGATTAATTCAGACAATAATCATCAGAAAAACTGACAATGAAAAGATGATTTGTTGCAGCCCTAATGCACACAAAAAAGGTATAGAGACTTCTTCCTGAACTCCTAGAATATTATATTATGAAGACTATGATGTAAGCGCTTGTTAATAAACTCATTAAGCTTCATTGCTATTATTATTATGAGAATAATAACAGCAGCAGAGGCAATAACAACAATAATAATAAGTAAAATTGTAATAATTGTTTTTCATTTGGTGCAGAGGGGCATGACAGCCAAAGAGGACAAAGGTGCAGTGGCTTGAGCCATGTCAGCCACCATGTATGTACATCCCAGTCTGCATATTATGGTTATATTATTATTAATTGTCACATCAGAAGTCTTATTGCCATCGTCATACCTTAATGTATCGTAGTTTTACATTATTTGAGTTGTGAGAAAGTGTGCAGAATGAACTTTGGGAACTTTCCTAAATGCTTTTAAAAGGGCTTGAGTTACACCCCTACTCAAAAAGACCTCCTTCAATCCTAATCTAGTTTAGAACTTTCGGCCAGTTTCACTTCTACCATTTCTTTTGAAAGCTATCGAACGGATAGTCTTCATACAGATCTCAGACTTCCTCTCATGGAATGACCTTCTAGATCCATATCAGTCCAGTTTTAAGAGTGGCCACTCCACTGAAACGGCTCCCTTGTCTGCGACAGAAGCCCTAAGGTCAGGTAAAGCTGCAGCCCAGTCCTCGGCCCTTATCCTGCTTACCCTATCAGCTGCCTTTGACACATTCAATCACAGGATCCTGCTATCCGCACTCTCGGCAATGGACATCTCGGGCAAAGCACTGTGGTTTGAATCGTACCTCTCTCGGCTTTCCTTCTATGCAGACAATACACGACTCTACCTATCCCGCCAGACGGCCGCACCGTCTTGACATGGGTCACAGATTGTCTCTAGGACATATTCGAGAGGTTTAGTTGAAGGCTTGCCACCTTCAACTAAACCTCTCTAAGACTGAACTCTTGGTCATCCCAACCAAGCAATCTATCCACCGTAACCATGAATTGGCTCCTCAACCATCACTCCAACCAAGGTGGTGAGAAACTTGGTTGTCATGACTGATGACCAACTCAGACCATGTTGCATCTGTCTCTCGGTCG
>NC_060169.1:4057492-4068879 GCF_021292245.1 Micropterus dolomieu | reverse complement strand
TGATTTGTTGCAGCCCTAATGCACACAAAAAAGGTATAGAGACTTCTTCCTGAACTCCTAGAATATTATATTATGAAGACTATGATGTAAGCGCTTGTTAATAAACTCATTAAGCTTCATTGCTATTATTATTATGAGAATAATAACAGCAGCAGAGGCAATAACAACAATAATAATAAGTAAAATTGTAATAATTGTTTTTCATTTGGTGCAGAGGGGCATGACAGCCAAAGAGGACAAAGGTGCAGTGGCTTGAGCCATGTCAGCCACCATGTATGTACATCCCAGTCTGCATATTATGGTTATATTATTATTAATTGTCACATCAGAAGTCTTATTGCCATCGTCATACCTTAATGTATCGTAGTTTTACATTATTTGAGTTGTGAGAAAGTGTGCAGAATGAACTTTGGGAACTTTCCTAAATGCTTTTAAAAGGGCTTGAGTTACACCAGTTTTAAGAGTGGCCACTCCACTGAAACGGCTCCCTTGTCTGCGACAGAAGCCCTAAGGTCAGGTAAAGCTGCAGCCCAGTCCTCGGCCCTCATCCTGCTTACCCTATCAGCTGCCTTTGACACATTCAATCACAGGATCCTGCTATCCGCACTCTCGGCAATGGACATCTCGGGCAAAGCACTGTGGTTTGAATCGTACCTCTCTCGGCTTTCCTTCTATGCAGACAATACACGACTCTACCTATCCCGCCAGACGGCCGCACCGTCTTGACATGGGTCACAGATTGTCTCTAGGACATATTCGAGAGGTTTAGTTGAAGGCTTGCCACCTTCAACTAAACCTCTCTAAGACTGAACTCTTGGTCATCCCAACCAAGCAATCTATCCACCGTAACCATAAATTGGCTCCTCAACCATCACTCCAACCAAGGTGGTGAGAAACTTGGTTGTCATGACTGATGACCAACTCAGACCATGTTGCATCTGTCTCTCGGTCGTGCCCCTTTGCCGTCCAAGCTCACTAGTTAGACCCAAGCTTACCGATAGGAGAAGCAATAAATTCCAGTAAGATAGCTGCTCTTACTGGTATCTGTTGTCACTTTAGATCCCCTATTTTGTTGATGCTTAATGATGCTTGTTGTTTCTCAAATGTAAGTTGCTTTGGATAGAAGTGTCTGCCAAATGAGTAAATGTAATACATCTGAGACAAGACTTTCTAAGTAACTTGGAGATGAGGCATTGTTTCTGAACCTGACTCTTCTACATAACAGCGTCATCTGCATTTATCAAGACAACAACAAGCGATGGTTTTCTTCTTTCTGCTGTGCGACTGAGCCCACTTTGCAGCTATATTTAGGTTGCCAGCCTGCTCCATAAAAACAGACCTAATGATGAAACTAGGGCAACCCACAGTGACAGAGCCCTTGCAACCTCTGCAGTGCTCTCTGAAACCTTTGATGTTAATAATAACAACCCAAAAAAACCTGCTAAATTAATTTTCCAAAATATTCTGCTGTGGAAGGTAAACTAAACACCTGAATATATATTTTTTACAGTATGTTAGTAAGCAGAAGGTTAAGAACTAAGACTGATCTTTTCTTAATTGAGTTTTTAAGATGTTTGAGCCAAATTGATGACATTTGGCTGCACAAATGCAACTGGTTAGTATGCATACACAGCACCAAGAGTCTGGGTTGTTGAGATGTGCCTGGTAGCCATCTGCATTTTGAAAATTAAGAAATAAAGTATGAGATATGGACCCAAGATAAAAAAAAAAGCAATTTAAGATATTAAAAAACTTCTAGATAGACAGATAGATACATAATCATCCAAAATTAATTGCAACAAATCGCCACAGCAAATCAAAATCAACTCAATCTAACTTCAAATATTTGAAAAATTCAGGAGACTGGAAGGCACGACTTCCCTCCACGGAGGTTGAGTTGGAGTCTGAAAACAGTGAGCGCTCGTGGATCGCTGTGATGAATAATTAACCAGAGGGAAATTGGGATCCTTCTAATGAAACCAGCCTGTTACATCACCGCCGTGAAGGAATACTCAATCAACTTATACTCATATTCACACGTTTCCACATAGGCATAAGTCCAGGCTGAGGAAAAGAAAGACTGTGAGCAATATTAACTAGGCGGTCGCACACACACCGACATCACCAAATAATCAACCACAGCATCCCAGTGGCATGGTGAGAGGTTGATATGACAGTTTACATATATATATCCTCGCTCATTGTTTTAACTTCTTTACTTATTTGATCAAGATTTTAATGACCAAAAAGAAGAACATTTAAGTTTTACATTTATTATTCTGAAAAAGGAAACAGTGCTTCCTACATTAGCACTACTGGTAATTTGATAATAGCCCCAGGAGTGGGTACTGAAAATGATTCATAATCACTAAAAAAACAGCCACACACCAGCTGGTGCTTAGTCCTGTCTGTGGTTTGAGCTCTCCGTACATTAGTCCATGACTCTGTACGTCAGTTTTAGTTTATAGGACTACGCAAATACCGTTTGGTGGAAATCATTGTTAACGTTAGCAAGCTACATTAACTAGGTTCCACTTTTCCACAGTAAATTTAAGCTTCACAGCATGATGGGCCTTCCAAATGCTAAAACTGAAATTTTACTGCCCTGCAAGACTTTTCTTTA
Organism: Micropterus dolomieu; assembly: GCF_021292245.1. NCBI lineage: Eukaryota > Metazoa > Chordata > Actinopteri > Centrarchiformes > Centrarchidae > Micropterus > Micropterus dolomieu. Next base: position 4,066,256 of record NC_060169.1, on the reverse strand, counting down.
AACTATATCCTTGGTATTTATTTTTCTGCAACAGTGTACAAAATGCGAAGGTTGCAGGACTACCTATTGCTGTGAATTTTGACAGTTTGGTAGAACTTGCAGCTATGAATTAAATTTTAAAAAATGTATTTAACCAAGATTTCAGCATATCCTTGGCATTTTTTCATATTTTACTTTTACCAAGAAGAAGACCATATTGTTATTAATATTATTTATGTTTTACATGAAGGTAATCTTTAGCTCCTGCCTGCTGGCTCACGTGACAGAATTTTATCTATATTGGATGGATTGGTTTCTTGCCAAAATGCACCATAGGAGTGAATGCCTGTAAGAAATGTCTTGTGCACAAGTTTGTATCTTTGACACCAGGAGAGTTTCATGGTGATCCAAGCCATGGAAATGCACTAACTTTGAGTCACGTACCATTGAATAAGACTCGGAGCTCCTTCCACTTCGTCCCTCCATAGACACTGTTTACAAAAGTCCAAAAATGGTTTGTCCTTTTTCAAATAGATTTCACAATAGCTGCAGTGTCATCATAGATTGTATTTCCTTACTCAAAAAAGTGAGAGTTAAAATTCAGTTTGACTTTAATCTGACTTTTATTTGAAGCTCAGAGGGTTTAAAAAAACAAAATCACTGCAGTAAATCAGTTAATTAAAAAAGAAGCCCAGGGAAACAGTAGACACAGCTTGATCAAGTACCAGCTCTGTTTTCGACCTAGAGTAAAGAGGTTTTAAAAAATATTTCTCAAGCTGCCTAATTCTTATATTTCTATCTTCTTCTGTCTTTCATTCATTTTTCTCATCTTCTGCTTCTCACCCTCTTATCGTTTCCCAATGGATAGCGTTAACGCCCTATCTATCCATTCTCATCTCATCCGTGCATTCATCCAACTCTCTCTTCATCTATCTGTCTCTCTGGGTGGCATGGAGCAGTAATAAAACATAATGTCAAGGAGGATGAAGATGTCATGTTGCAGGCTTATCGTATATCTCTATTTCCATGGATGTGACGTTGCTTTGTTATTAACAAGGTTGCCTGGAGCTGCCTACGCAGCGCGTCACCTTCTATCTGAAAACAAGTCTTAATTTTAACACCAGGGAAAATAAAAAATCCAACTCTGCTGTTTGTGTTTATGATGAAATATTCCCATATCTTGTTGTTTTTCCACATCATCTACTCTTAAAATTTGTATTTTAAGATATGACATTTCAAAGGCTTTTGGACTAGCAGTTGAATTTGTAGCAGATGCTTTTCTCACTAATTAATACCAGCAAAGTCAACTCTGACATTTACTCACCAAGAGTTACAGAAACACAAACTCTCTCTTTCCCACACTCAGAGATAGAGCGAGCAGACCGCTGGCGCTGTTCATCTTTCTGCTTGGCACATTTACACCAGCTATAGGTTAATTGGCTGATCCCAAGTGGATGGTGGATTGATGACCGAGAAGAGGCACGGAGAGAGTGAGTAAAAGAGTGACGACAGGATGATGATGGACAGAAAATGGCAAGGGGAAAAAGAGAAAATGGGGACATCAGGACCAATTTGCCATCTTCTCTTATCATTAACTGATAAATAGGCGTCGCTAGACCCTTTTTACTGGGGCATGTGCCCCAGTATTCATGCTCTGTGCCCCAGTAACAAGGTCAAGACACCTTGGCGTCGTTTTTGGACGTGTAGGGCTCCGTAGTCAAGTTAGCAACAAAACATCTGTAACATCCAATCAAGTTAGCTATAACAAAAACGTCTGGTTACACTTTCAAAATGAAACTACTGGTTAAAGTGAAATGGCCTGTTGCTACCGTTGTGAAAGCGAGTGTCTATAATGCTGATGAAAGGATGACGAGGGACTATCCTTCTGAGCACAAGAATTTTCAGGAACAGCAGTCAGGTAAACTTGTGTTCTCTCCTCCCAAAGTCTGATGTCAGCAGATAACAGTAAGTTAATGTGTTAGCTGCAGTGAATCTGTCTGTCTGTCCTGCTAACCCAGCTGGGAAGTACATCGTGCTCTGTCTGTGTTTTGGTTGCTTTCCAGACTTTGTGTTTGAACAATGTTACAATGAAATACAACTTTTTATTACATTTGATAACCGCCGACCGGCCATGGTGTTTATAAACTCCTCGGAAAATATAACCGCGTTGCTCGTAAACTTGCATTCATACGCGTGTGCATGCAATTAAACTCGCGCATTGCAGCAGCAACATACTAAGTGGGACCAGTCCAGACAAGATACAGGTGTGATGGCACTCCTCATAGCAACTTATCATTTTAAAACAAGACAGTAATTATCTATCTTGTTTTAAAAAGTCAGGTTAGACACAACTCTGGACCAATTCATTTCACATTGACAATTGATTATTAAAATGTTGACTAGCTATGCAGACAGGGCAATATAGATAAATAATAAACATGACATATTCAGTCAAGTCATATAGTATTTTACTTTAGAAAATGTATTACAGGAGTGGACCTGATGGAGCTGATAACATTAATATCTAGCAAGTATTATTATCTATGAATTACAGGTACTATGCTGAAGTTTGTCAGTAGATGCTGGATCATCAGCCAGTGCAAGCACAGACTCCAGCCTCAGCCAGTACAAGCAGGTCCCACAGACCCAGTTGAAATATAGGTAGTCTCAGCCAGTTGCCTGCTAACACAACCACAGATGTACAGCCAGCATCAGGTACAAGCAGCTCAGACCCTAACGGAACAGTAGACTGGCCCCAGTCTTAAGAGACTTTATGAGGACTGAGTTAGTGTGCAGAGGTCCATTCACTGCTGTGTCTGTGTGTGACTATGCAGCAATGGCAAATTGTTTACATGGCTCACGAGTCAGGTGGGAGGGCCCCATAGCAGAATTTTTCTTAGGTCCCAGGGAGGTAAGGACTGGCTCTGATGGTGACGTGCTTGTAATCCGGTCAAAGCCCTTTTCAGACATGGCAGTGCCAATAATAACGGGCAAAGCAAAGAAAGCTGGTAAAGGAAATAATAACACATTTCATACACTTTCAAAAATGTATAGGGGCCTGTGCCCCAATAGAGTTTTATGCCTAGCAACGCCGCTGAACTGATAGCTGGAGTGGGTCATTAGTTGAGTCTGCCCTGTATGCTAGTCTCATGGTGCAGGATAAGGAACACCTGCTGAAGGTGGCAGATGGCAGAGTAAAGAGCCCAGAAAAAGACATCCATGAGGGGGAACAGTAGATGATTAAGCTCCTGCCTTATTTTCAAATTAAAAAGGGAGAAATGTAGAGTTTGTCAAAGCTGAGAAAAAAGGTTCCATCATAACCTTTGAGCTATGAAACATTTTAGATATATAAACTCACACACATAGTGCTCAAGGAAAAACAAGTCTTTTATAGTTCCTTTCTATAAAATATGCAAAAGAAAATGCGAATGAATGTGTGTTTCCACCCATGTGAATACTAGGAGCTGGTTCATTAAGATTTAAACAGCTATTGGCACAAATTCTCCAGTCAGGTGTCATAAACCTGAAGAGGAGGGCATAATGTAGAAAGCATGATGGACATGGCATTTATGTCATGTTTCATGTATTAATTTGAGTAACGTTACAGTGTCCTCATTGCTCCACACAGATGGTTTCATCTGCTTCATGTACGTCATGATTTATTCACATAGTCTGTTTCCATTGCACTTTGTTGCCTTTTGCTTTTATTGATACACCAACTTTTTTAAATTCCTATGTTTCCATTTGGCACAAGTTTCACGTTTTTATATGTGGTAACACAACCACCTCCATTGTTGATTATAGAGCATTACCAGTACAACTATCAATGCACATAATGAAATGTGCCAAGAATTACACATAATTACAGTATTTTTAATCATTAGCGCCAAATGATTTAAAATTTGGTGACTCCTGGTGGTACTCCTCCACCTTCCGTCCATGGGTCCAACCGTGATACTGAGATTCCATAACTGAAAGCAAAATATTACTACCAGTGTTTCCTCTATATGAATTCAGCAGCGAGTGTTTGATTGTCCGAGCGGAGGAAAGTGACGGCGAACGCAAGCGGAGGAAAATATTCTGGCAGTAAATGTACGGTGTCTGTTACAGTGTGTCAGCTTCTGAAGAACAAGAAACGTCTGTTGTTTCCCACCTGCTGGAAAAGTGAAGCCGGTTAGCGCTAAGTTAGCTAACATCTCCCCTCCCCTTCAGACTGCGCAGCTACATAGCAGCTATGTAACTTTCAATTAGCTCAATTTATAGAAAGTAACTGGAAGCTGTATTTTATTATTGCCTGCTTGTCCAATGTTGAGAACGTCAGGTACAAACTTAGACTAAACTGACGTAGCCTGCAGCTCTGTCCTGTACAGACTGATTAAATTATTTCTCAGTTTTCAGTCTGAAAAAGTGGTTTTGGAAAAGAAAGGACGGTGGTGACTGGAGGAGCTGAGGTTAGTAAAGCTAATTAGTGATGCAAACTAGTCCTTTTAAGCTAATGAGGAGATGTTTCTTCTCTAAAATGCACATCAGAAGGGAGGAGGTTTCTCATGTTGCCTATTTTTTATATTAATGACTACAGATAAATGTCAGAAGCAAAATCACTGTGGAGCAACAGAACCAACCAAATTACTTTCTCCAGATCCAAAGGTTGTAGTTCCTCCAGCAGATTGATCTTTGGGTGTTGTTTATTTATTATCTGCTCCAGCTTTTCCAACTAATTGTTCAGAGATATGGTGAAAATAATGGGCCAATATAATGTGAAATTACATATTTTTCATTGGAAAACATAAAATTTTCTTGGGGGGGGCACCCCCAACCCCCCCCGACCAACACTAAAGCATTCATCTAAAGCTCACATTAAACTGGGAAAACACAGCAGTTTTAAGCTATTCTAATGTGCATCGCATGCTCATGGACACAAGAGCAATGTTGCTCAGACACATATTCAGACAAAGAATTTGCTTCACCTCTACCGCTACAACTCCATCCTCGGGGAAACACTTAAGTTTAATTGTGTTGTGAAGTGTGACTAAAGGTCCTGTTCATGTTCCATTAATGTAAATGTTTTCAAGCAGACATGACAAGTGTATGTAATTAATGGAGTAACTCACAGCATTTAATTTCTGCTTTCTACCTAAGATTGATAATCAATCTGAAATGCCATTTTGTTTCACTTCCTTATTCAGTCAGACATGTGGTTGTTTTTTCAGTTTGGGTTACTATGTTACTGGGGGAAGAGAGAGATGCATTATGTTTTACTTTCCTTCATTTTCCACCTAAACCAAGCGTAAAAACATTTATTTAATATTTTAATTATTGTAATTTCTGGTGTTTCCGCTCAGTTATTTTTGTCTCATTTTTATCAAAACAACCAACTGACTCAGCACCATAAAGCCTTTGATGTAAGCTTCTGTAAAAGATTTAGGATCCCCATGATTAGCTCCAGGGACAGTGCTGCTTATAGTGTGAATTTCAGACCAACAGACTCTGAAGCTGAGACAGGCTGCTGCAACTAATAAAAATCACAAAAGATAAAAAGATGCACAAGACAGAAGGATTCTAGTCAGAACGCCTGTCGATTTGTTCTCCTACTAAACTTATTAGCACAGAAAGACATACACAAAATGCATTGTTTTGTGAATTGTAAAGTTTTAAGCTAGCCTAAACACTGCACGCTTAATTAATGACTTAAAGTATCTGTATCTCATATAGAGATGTACTCAATGAATTTAAATCTTAGCAAGCTTTAGAGCTCTCTGGTTTTCTGAACTACACCAGCTCTCACACAGAAAACAATTAGATTTGGTGTTTATATGAGAACATCAGATGGATCAAAACGATCAACTAAATTGTAATAATATAAATTTAGACTGACATCATCACTCACAATTATCTACATTATTTTAGTCAGCTGACATTTTTAACTTTGTCTCATTGTATTAAAGTCAGTGTGAACATGTTTTGGACTCAGAAACATGGTTGACATTTTTGTTAGGAGAGACGCTGAGACTTTTTTGGAAAGCTTTTTCTTTTTACAGATCTGTCTGAGCCTCTCCGGTTGTGTGTGTTCATCAGCGCTGAAGAAGCTGTCTAGTAGAAAAAGCCCAGAGCAAGAACAAGTAACTGTTGAATCGAATCCCATCGGGGACAAAGCAAACTTAAATGCATTTTAACAAGAATGACTAATAAAAACCAAAACATCAGAAGAGGTGATGGCTAGGTTGAATGTATGTGTAAACAACAACTGAAAAGCGATATGGTCTAAACAACATATATGTCTAAAAAACCCAAATGTGCTCCAAATTAAACTACAAAATACACTGTTTGTAACCAACCTGCAGAATGACACGTATTTTCTGATCTGACACACCATCTGCAACAGTTGCAAATATAAATAATCTGTGTTATGATGCGACTAGGGCTGTACATAACGATTATTTTTCTAATCGATTATCTTATGATTTTTTTTTTTTTAGATTAGTCAATTAATCTAACTAATTTTGTATATTCTAAGGGAAAAAAAATGCTGCTTATTACTCGATTAACATCCCAATTTATCCAAAATAAATATAAAAACATGTCTAATCAATAAATCAATGTTTTAGTCAATCATCCTGATAGAGCACATTAGAATAATGACAATTGCATCTTAAAATGAATCCAATTTCCACGTCACTGATGTGTTGTGATAATAAAAATAACAGACAGTAATTAGGCTACTTTACTTAATGTTTCTGGCATGGATTTATTTCAGTAATGGAGTTATATAACTAAAGTTCAGGAACAGGACCATGCCTCTCCCTCACTTTTTCCACCACCTGCGCCTCATTCAATCAACCACCCGTGCTTCACTTATTTCATCCACCTGTGCTTCTCTAATCCAATCACATGCACTCACGTATATAAGCCTAACAGCAAGAAGGTTCTGGGTTTAGACCTCGCTCAGCCCAGGCCTTTCTGTGCTCCCCGTGTTTGTGTGGGTTTCCCCTGGGTGCTCTGGTTTCCTCCCACCATGAAAGACATAATACTCCTCATTATCCAAATAAACTACCCTTTTTATACCTCATATTGGCGTGGACTTTGTTAGTGAATTGAGTAATGCAGTATGATAATCAAATATATTTCTGCATCATTGTGGTGCAAAGAAAACAACTGAATCGACTCACAGACTGTACAGACAGTCACAGATTGTCTGTAATTTTAGATTCAGCTGTTTTCTCGCTCATCCCTGGCCATTAAATAAACAGAAAATATGAAACGGCCGAACGTTAGATGACTCACGGTGTAACGTTAGACCAAGGCAATGAAAAAATACATTTTAATGGACTGTCCTTGTGCTGATTATGTGGCTTGTTTGTGTGGAGACAGAAAGTAAACACGATTTGCTGCCGTCAGGGCTCCTGGATACTTTGACTTCACGTGTTCATGCTGCTTCACGTATTCATGGACAGCAGTTGTGCTACAGTGAAGCTATTTCCAATTCACAGAGCTCACGGAGCAGCACGTTGTTGAGTGTCTGTCTAAAATACTCCCAAACTTTAGACGGTCAAAGGCACGGTCTTGTAGCTGGAGCTTGTCCGGGGGAATCACACCGGATGCAGCGACGCTTCGACAAGTCAACCTGTTTACGTAATAGATAACTTGGACTTCGACGACGAATCGCCCCAGCCCTAGATGTGACACTGATATGGTTAACAGCTGGTTAGTTTGTTAGACACAAACATGACTTGGTTAGGTTTAGTGAGAGATCATTGTTTGGGTTAAAATGAGTACTTAGTAACAGTTAGACAGTTTTTTCGTTTTTTGTCCTCGTTTGCTCCATGGAACGGGCAACAATGATGATTCCTATGGCTTCAGGTCTCTTGAACGTGAATATATATAATTTCTTGGGATGACATTATTTAAAAACACAAGCAAAACTACGGTTTCAAACCAGGAAAAAAAAAAACTGTAAAGCAAATGACAAAAAAAACCTGAAACTGTTTTAAAACCCAGAACACTGAAATGACTTTAACAAAAACACGTGAGATAAAAAGTAAATAAGAATTTTTGTCATAAGACCATCATCAATAAAACAGTTTATCTCGGTGAGCTGACAGGGGTTCTTGGAAAGCAAACATTTCTACATTAAAGATTTTTTATTTGGTTGATCTCAATCCCCACTGTCTAGTGTTTTTGTGGTTCTGTGTGAAAAGCAGACTTTCACAAGAACATCTGAAAAGTGTAAACAGAACCAGTGTGTCAGTGTGGACATCATGTGGCTCCACACTTCATTACCTCCCCCGGTCAGAGCAGACGCATGTTGCCAGCCTGCCTTTAGACCTGTTTAGCCTCATTGCGTGGCCCTGCTTCCTACTCTGTTTCTATTTCTGTGTGTTGGCCAAAACATAAAGAGCGCGCCAGTTTGCCGGAAAGCGCCCAGTATGCTCAGATGCAACAGAACGCGGCAGCCTGCCAAAGGCTGGCCAAGAAAAGCAAAAGCACAGGAGGGATTTAGTCAAGTGCTCATTTAAATATGAGCGAGCAACAGACTGTGGAATTTGAATGAGATTATAAAGGGAGACGGGGTAGGATGAATTTCAATTTGAGAGCATTACATGTATTCTCTCTCTTCCCCCACTCTCCCACCTCACCCCATCCCTCCCAGAGGTGAGATAATGACTCCCAACAATGAGCAGGAGGGAGGAAGTTGGCAGGGTTATCGCCTCATAGCAAAGCCCAATGGTTATTATGGCACGGTTGCTCCTCCCCTCCTATTTATCTGTGAACACACAAACACATGCGC
>NC_060169.1:4031086-4057392 GCF_021292245.1 Micropterus dolomieu | reverse complement strand
TTTATCTCGGTGAGCTGACAGGGGTTCTTGGAAAGCAAACATTTCTACATTAAAGATTTTTTATTTGGTTGATCTCAATCCCCACTGTCTAGTGTTTTTGTGGTTCTGTGTGAAAAGCAGACTTTCACAAGAACATCTGAAAAGTGTAAACAGAACCAGTGTGTCAGTGTGGACATCATGTGGCTCCACACTTCATTACCTCCCCCGGTCAGAGCAGACGCATGTTGCCAGCCTGCCTTTAGACCTGTTTAGCCTCATTGCGTGGCCCTGCTTCCTACTCTGTTTCTATTTCTGTGTGTTGGCCAAAACATAAAGAGCGCGCCAGTTTGCCGGAAAGCGCCCAGTATGCTCAGATGCAACAGAACGCGGCAGCCTGCCAAAGGCTGGCCAAGAAAAGCAAAAGCACAGGAGGGATTTAGTCAAGTGCTCATTTAAATATGAGCGAGCAACAGACTGTGGAATTTGAATGAGATTATAAAGGGAGACGGGGTAGGATGAATTTCAATTTGAGAGCATTACATGTATTCTCTCTCTTCCCCCACTCTCCCACCTCACCCCATCCCTCCCAGAGGTGAGATAATGACTCCCAACAATGAGCAGGAGGGAGGAAGTTGGCAGGGTTATCGCCTCATAGCAAAGCCCAATGGTTATTATGGCACGGTTGCTCCTCCCCTCCTATTTATCTGTGAACACACAAACACATGCGCACACACACCGGCGAACACACATGTACATGTGGGCACACACGCACACTAGGATTGAGGTTAACAGAGCATCGTATCAGAGTGCATCTCACCAGCAGCTCCACTGCAGTGGTACGCATTGCACCTCCAAAACCTTATCAGATCACAACCCCCCGCAGCATATATATATATATATATATTGTGTGTGTGTGTGTGGTGATGGTAATGGGGGGTGGCTAATGCAACAGCATGTTGAGGGAAGAGACTGAAGGAGGGAGAAAGAGGCAGATGGAGGAAAAAAACAGCAAGTGACAGGGAAAAAGAGCAAGGAGGGCTAGTGAGGAGGGTGGGAGAGAGCAGATTGAGAGAGAGCAGGGACGGAGGAGTAGAGAGAGCGGGGGGGAGAGAGAGAGAGAGAGAGAGAGTAAAGAGGGAGGGGAGGTTTATCCAACAGCGCTAGTGAGACAGAAGTTTCAGCTCTGCGCTTCACACACAGCCAGGACAGGAGATAACACACGCATATATACAGGTGAGACAACTCCTCTTCTGTACGGTGGTTCTTAGCCTTTGTATATGCTGTTGTGAGATGCCGACATTCAAGTGTGAAGGTGAATGCAGTGTGAAAGCAATGAACTTGGTGCTCAGCCTAAGTTGGGAGTGTGCAGGCATGCGGCGTAAACACAGGTTTTGTTGCGTCCTGGGGGATGAATGGTAATATAAACAACAAAGAGAAGAGTCCACAATGTGCTTTGTTCCCCTATGTGCAAGAATGTCATTTTCCACACATACGGATGTGTTTCTGTAATATTAATGGAGCCTTTCCTTAAGTGTTGCTTGCCGTGCGAGTGCTGGTGGAACAACACTATAGTGTGTGTGTGTGTGTGTGTGTGTGCCGTGTCTGAGCAGCATGCATTATTTATCTCCAGAAACAGCGATACCTCAGGGGCAGAGGGAGGAATGTATATAATGTAACATCTTCAGAGTGTAAATATCATATGTGATAGCTGGACTGAGATAATGCACTGTATGAGAGGCGAGTAAAGGAACACTTGCTTTGTCTTGTTTTTAACATGATGCCACAGTAGACTGCAGCATGGCAGAAACAGTATGGATATCCTATGCTTTATTTGTCTCTCATTATCTGTGGTGTAGATAACGGAGAGCCCCGTGGCAGCAGGATGCTGTGAATAAGGCTGAGGTGATGAGATCTCTCTTATCATTAGATGGGTTTTCCACACTGACTCCTTTTGTCTGCAGATACAGTATCTTAATCCACATCAGTGTAACACATGGCTGCTGCAGGCTACAGATTCATCATCTGATTTAGAGTGTGTGCAGATTACACATTTGTAAGGGGTTTATGCTTGTGTTATTTACAGCATCTGTGTGTTTGTGTGCCTGCATCCAACTGCTTCTGCCCTCTGTTATTGAAGACTGAAGGCAGCTCCTCATGTGAAGAGAGCAAACAAAGGCACCAGCAGTTATGTCAGTTACTTTCACCCAAATCTAGATCACACATTATCATACACACTTTAATGACAAATAAGGAAATACTCCACTGAAACTCTCCCACTGCAGGCTTAAAGGCTTGTGCAGACTACATGTCTTTCAGCGTCAGACAGATTGGTGACAGGGGTCACACACAACACGAGCTGACAACAACTCGGTAACCCGACGCTAGTCTCCAAATGGCGTTTTGTCAAGAAAACACACTTGAAATGGGAAATGACGCGAACCTACAGACAAAACAGCTGTTGTTTGTTATTATAAAGATACCAATTATAAAGACAAAGAATATGGGTGAAATAATGGATTAGCAGGGATTGTCTGAGCTACAGAGAGAGCTGGAAGTGAGTAAAAAGTGTTCTGCAGTGAAAAAGTAGCTCCCTGCTCTCATTGGCTGGATGTGGATGTCGAGTCGGCTGACTCTTCTAGCTATTTGGCATGCTAGATATCTGGCAGACATCAGCAACGTGTCACAAATGTGTCCTTGAGTAGTTCACACATAAAGACTGGCGACCGCAAATCGATCACTGATTTACCCCTGATCACAGCTTTAGGCTACATCCACACTGATACGTTATTGCTTTAAAACGGAGCAGTTTTGCTGCGTTTACGCCGGCATCAACAACATCAGCCTGGACAATCGGTAGTGAATGTAACATGGATAACGAATTACAAGCTTTACTGACCTTGATGTCTTAGCTAGCAGCTGTTGTGCAAGTAAATTCTGCATTTTACATTGCTATAAGTACTTACAAGTGCAGGAGGCAAGCTATTATTCGAGCGATCTATGCAGCAGCGGTATCAATCGATGAAGAAGTGTTGGGCTTGTCACTATTGCAGTTAGCTGTTTGCGTTTGTTGTTCATGACCAAAGTAAACTTGGAAATAGACCTTAAGTTTGTAGGAGTATTGGAACCTACACCGACTTGACGCTTTCACTGTTTACACCAACACATTATAGTTTTGACAGTTTGAAAGCAGCACAGGTTGGCAATTAGTAAAATCAGAGGAAAAACCATTGGACAACTTAAAGGTAGACTAAAATTAGAGTAATGAATATATTAAATAAGGAAGATGGTTATAGTGCAGTGGGTAAGACACATGGCTTTCGTGTGAGACTCGGGTTTAATCCCCCACTGTGACACATCCACCAATGTGTCCCTGAGCAGTCACTTTGGATAAAAGCGTCAACTAAATTAATAAATGTATAGAGTTATGTATATACATACACATTTATATAAATATATATGGATAGACAAAACAGAAATGGAAATTCATCAAAAACAAAACGTTTAATACTCAGAACACGGTTTTGATGAAGTATTCCTTTAAATGATGCAGGTGACAGAATGTGAGAAAAAAGCAGACGCTTCCTTTGCTCGTGCCACGGCCACCTTGCCCACATTGTCTCAAAAATACATGGGGCAGTGACAGCTTATATATATTCAGGATTACAAATCCCCTTGAAAAAACAGAGCAAAAATCTTAAACAGTTTTCTTTATCCAAGTCATATCATAATTTTGAGATATTTTTCTTTTAATTAACGGGCATCAAGGTCATAATTACAATATAGCATCTACATGTTTTTCTATGGTAAATGCGCTTTCAAGTAACTAAACCTTGAAATTGATTTAAAAAATAACTCTGAGCCAGTGCAAGGATGGTAAAACTGAAAGTGAGTGGTGCCTTGCTGGTATTCTGAACAAGACTATCGGCAAGGCAGGAGCAACTAAATACATGAATGACCGTCAGCTGAGGATGGCAGTGGTTTGATCTTGAAATACTTCTAAACTGCAGAGAGAGTAGCTGCACAACAGTTATAAAATGTTTTGCAAAAAATAATATTTAAACCGTTATTTAAGCTGTCTCATTAATGAGACAATGAACGTTCTGAACCAAGCTGGTGCTGTAGCAGTAAGACTGGCAGTGAGATCCAAATAAAACTGAATATGGGCCGTTTGCAAAGGCAGTTTAAACTTAAAACAGATGGAGGTCTGTTCGTTCTGAGCTTGCCGGTCTTCAAACCACAACATGCATCCCACACAGGACACAGAAACAAAATGTAACCAACCACATGAGATTATTGACCGACTGCAGGTGAGTGTGTTGAGGAGCAGTGAGCGCAGCTGTGTGAAAACAAAGTACGGTGTGAGAACAACAGGAGAAGCAGTCAGACTATTTTAAGCAACAACTTTACACCTCCAGGTTTGGATTACAGTATCTGTTATAAACAAGTCACGAGCAGAGAAATATGGCAGTAATGCTGCAGAGGATGTCATAATCTGATAATCCCTCGGTTGCTGCACATGTCTGTCTCCTGTTGCAACATCCTGAAAATTACAGTTCATTGCTCTGAACCAAAGCCTGAACCCTTTCCTCTAAAACGTAACCTTGACCTAAACCTCTCCAGTTACAAATGTTCAGGGGATTCTTTTACCAGAGGGGTGGCTTCTGGGCTCAGAGCCTTGAATCTTTTAGGTTTTTAATATATCTTCAACATTGTTTAATTTCCTCTCAGTCTCTCTGACTGGACAAATCAACAGAGCAAAAGCACTATTAGTGGGGAAATATCGCCATCTAGCCTGTAGGGCCACCATTTCATTGTCACGGGGGTTGTTGTCTTGTTGTCTGTTTCATTAAATAACTTTTTCGAGAGGCGTAAACCTCAGCCAACATCCACAGGAAGTGATTCAGTAGCATCAGCGAACGAACCGCAGACAGGTGTTGTTCCAACTCCAACTAAGTGCCTTGTTAACTCTTGGTAAAATCAATTAATTCAAAACAAAACTTACCAAACCTTGGTTTGTGTTTCCACTGTTCCAACAGTCACCAACTTGGTTGAAATAAAACCTTCAAGTCACAGATTTAGATGTGAAAAGATTCTGGCTCTACACGCAGCGTTTCCCTGATTCTTCTCTTCCGTTGCTGGCCTCTTTGTGCTACTGGGTTAGCTCACTGAACAAGAGTCTGTCGCTGAGCCACAGCTTTTACTTTAGTAGCAGAGCAGTAAATTATCAAAATAAAATGGTAGAAATCGTCAAAATAATAAACAATTCACAGATAGCTCATAAATTCGTCCAAACACCCAACCGTAGTAAAGGCTCGTGCAGACTCTTGTGACAGGAGTTTTGAAGTTGTTGTGGCGTTCACACTACGTGACTGATCTGTAACACGGGGTCACACACTACATGAGCTGACAACCACTCTGTTACCAGACGGCTGGCCTCCAAATCACATTTTGTCAAGAATACACAGGTGAAACGGGAAATGATGCGAACCTACAGATGAAACAGCTGTTGTTTGTTCTTATAAAGATATCAATTATAAAGACAAAGAATCTGGATGAAAGAATGGATTAGCACACACAGTTAGCAGGGATTGTCTGAGCTAGATATCTGGCTGGCGTCCGCGATTTGTCAGTGATGCGTTAGGGAGCCGTTCTGATGCGTCATTGAGTAGTTCACACATCCCCTGACTTTATCTTTAGTGCCACCAACAGGTTGACATTTTTGGCTTTTAGTGAAAGCCATGAAAGTTTGTACAGACATTCTTGGGCCCAGCGGATGAATCACCATCCCTTCAAAATTTAATTCATTTCAATACTTTAGTTCATGACTAAATACTTGCAAAACTAATGACATTGTTAACACGCTAAATTAAGACGGTATACATAGTCAACATTACACCTGTTAAACATCAGCGTGTTAGCATTGTCATTGTGTGTTAGCATACTGACATTAGCATTTAGGTCAAAGCAACTCCAATGCAAAAGCTATTGATTCTGTCAGTGACACAAGTGATTGATTACTTATCGTTAATTTAAAGTATGTTCACTCATGAACTGAACACCCCCACTTGATCAAAGAAACTGAAACAGTGCAGATGAGAATTATATGAGCAAGAAAGACAAAACCAGATTATTTGTTGTGTGTAGTTTTCAGTGTAAAAGTAAAATGGCGGCTCAAAAAGAAGCAATTTGATTCCAAGGAACTGAGAACCCAAAACTTTAAAAAGACACTTATACTGCTGTGGTGGAAATATGTCAATGCGTCGACAATTCACCATGATAGATGTTTGTTGGTGTTTAAATCTTGTAGTGTGGTTCACATTTTAATCCCTAACCAGCTCCTTACATGACTGACATTTGTGTGTACGTGCATGATGAGCAGCAGTCAGCCGCCCCAGTCTGCTGCCTCGCTCGTGTCTGGTCTGTCACTAGTGGATCGAATCCTGCTGTGTTTACTGGCAAGACACCAGGTTGCTGAGATAGCTGTTACTCTTCCTTCCTTCCTCTCTCTTTCTATTTCTTTGTTTTCTTTTTCTCTTTCTGTCTGTCTGCAGTCACATCAGGTGAATTTACAGGATTGAGAGAGTTTTCCAGGTTTTCTTTGTACTCAGACCCTGGCAGGAGAAAGAAGACATTTACAGGACGGATTAGAGTTCATAGAAATGGATCTCCTCTGTTGTTTGCTTCAGCTGACAAGCCTGGCTTACACCTCAAAATCTTTCTTTCTTTTGTATTCCTTCTTTCTGTCTTTCTCTCCATCCCTGCCATCCATCCGGTCCCCAGGCTGGTCCTGTGTCTACAGTTGAGCAGGCAGCTGACAGCATGGTGACAAGTGTTGAGGATGGGAGGATGAGAAGCAGTGGAGGGAGAGAGGGAGGAAGGGGGACTAATGACAGGGACAGTGGCAGCAGGGGTCTGTCACTGCACCTCCAGATAACAGCACCACGGACTCTCTTTGATATCTGTCCCAAGTGACCAGGTCTCTCCATCTTCAGCTTGTACCAGTGAGGTGGGGGGTGGGGGCGATTATTAGCTTTTTTATTTTTTTGCTTTTTTCCGTCGTGCATGGGAGGAGAAGCAGAGGAGGGCAGTATCGAACTTCTCATGGATCAAAAAGCCAAAAGCAGAATCAAGAAAAGATCCATTAATGAGAAAGGACGGGAGGATGACGTTGTTTACTTTGGGGGATTACCCAGACACTCATGTTCTCCGTTCAATACTTTCTCCCCCGACTGTGTTTGTATGAAAAGTGCAGGATACTGTACATGAGGAGCTGCAGGAGGAAGCAACAGGGAGAGATGGTAACAGATATGATGTGGAAAATACCAGCTAGCTCACAATGGTCTGCTGTCAAAGAAAAGATTCAAAACATTTAAATATACATATCTGAATGCATACAAATACATGACATTATCTTTAACGACATATAATGACCATTGTGCATTAGGGGTAGATTTAAAAATCGATTTGTTCATGACGTCATCGGGCCATAGCGACACCATCAGCCTATCATTGTAAAGTGATGTGAACAGTAAAGTTACTAAAACAACACAACATCAGCACTGCAGCAACACCTTCATAACCTAAAACCTCCAAAGTGTGGGAGCATTTTACTCTTCACTCAGCCAAAAAGGTTGTTAACTGCAGCGTCTGCAAAGCTGAGCTTTCCTGGAAACCCCAGAGCATCTGAAGAGGAGGCACCTAATGTTGTTGCTCTGTGGATGATGAAGACTTGTCTCAGTAAGCTAGTTAGCAAGCTAGCTTCACATTAAAGCCGTATTACTTCACGTTATGAGCTGTAATGTTTTCTATACAGTTTCCCTTATTCGATTTGACTGATTGATGGATAATGGTGCTGAGAGTAGCACATAATTATGATATGATCATAAACGATGCTCATGGCAACGTTCCCAGCTGGAGAACAAGTTGCCGCTGAGTGCACAAGATTGGACGACCCCTGACAATTTCATACTTTCTAACGAAGAGAACACAGTTCTCCTGTCTATGCGTCTATGTGAGGCGGCGAGTAATCCGCCCCAAAAAAAGGGGGGGGGGCAGATATATAAACGTTGTGAAACGCTGTCGACTACAAAAATCATGAGGTTATTCCTTTCTTTGAATTGTGTTGTAGTACTGGTGTGTAAACTGCTCCGTCACTAAACAGCAGCTGAGATCAGGACTTGATTTCAGTGGAACTTTATTTTGCTGCAGCAGAAACCTTTTTATTTTTGAAAGCAGCATTTGTTTTATTGTTGTGACTGTTAATTAGCACATGCCCAAAACAACCTCAAGCTTGCTGATAGCTAAATAATGTAAGTAAATGTAATTTTGCGATTCATAATCTGAATAGTCAATTAATCGACTATCAAAATAGTCATTAGTAGCAGCCCTATTGTGCATCGAGCATTTGTGAGTTTACGTGTGGAACACATTTCACATGTGAAATATCTAAAAACATTTGTCATGTGGATTTTGTGGGATGGTTTGTAAGAGTTGGTATATCCTGCTATGTATTGCAGGTATATTATTTTATGTATTTCAAATTGCATTTATGCCAATATTTTAAATTGCATAAAGTAACAATTTAGCTCTGTTGCGTAGCTAAAGATGTTTCCTAACAATATCCAAGAAGCCTCATGTATATTTATAGACACTGTTACCAGGGTGCAGATCTTTTTGATTCTTATAGCTCTAGGATCTATGCTGCTGCAAAAATAGTGGTATGTTTCCAAAATCTGTGTTTTGTTAACTCACACAGAGGTCACAGGAGGAAGTGGATATGAAATATTAATGCTAGCATTTTTGGGAGGTAAAATGGCCAGTGAATGTGGACTAGACTTTATGCAGTAACACTGCAAGAAATGGAGCTTGTGATAAGGTGCTTCTGTCTATCATTGCAGAGATAAACCCCACCAATTATGTTCCTTTATTTTCCTTGTTATTTTGGCAGCTGTGCTGGTTGTGGCTCAGCCAGTAGGGCAGGTTGTCCAAGCAAAACACTGCAGCTCAAATTGATCTCAATGGTTGGGTAACTCTGCTGCCATCAAAGTATGTAAAAAGTGTATAAAAGTGCTATATAAAAGCAGTCCATATGCATCTGATCCCTGAACACTATCTTAATTATCTCTCAAACACTACACATGTATCCTGTAAACAATAAGTCACTCAAATGTTGGGAGTAATTTGGGTTACTGTGCACCTTACACTGCATGTGCACATTATTTACATTTTTTGTGTGAAAGTAGCCATGCTTACTCTTATTTTTCCAATTTGAGCTCAGGTCTCAGCCTCAGTCTCAGGCTGTTGCTCTGTTTTAAAAGACTTTTTTTAAAGAAGAGAACTCTTCTTCTTCTAAAACACATTACTGACAAACACACTTCTTACAACCAACAGTATCCCGACTGTCTTGGTTGGTGGAGGGAGCACTGATGGTGTCTGTATGTCTATGTATTTTTTTTTCTAGAGCAGTACGATGTGTGAACAGAAAATGGAGCCTCCGCTGCTTTCATGCAAAACAGGTCCCTGACTTAAATCCCTGTCATCTCTTCAAATCTATTTAAGGATGACAATTTTTAGTCAGCAAAGGAGACGCAGAGACAAATTTTAATCCTCCCTTTTCCAGTTTGTCCCAGATAAAACGTTACAGCTGCTGTTTTTATAAGAAAAGTTCTCTTTTGTAGATCTCAAAACCTGGTTTCAAAACCCAAGGTGGTGTGAAGTAAAAGCATTAAATATTTATAAATACAAACTTGGAGGGCCACAAAAGGTATTTTAGTTCAGACTCCAGGTGCTCGCTGTCAGTCCTCCTGCCCAGAAACATCAGACTACTCTGGGCTTTTGTCTGCACACATGCCTGATTATATGAACTGTGAAATACAAAAGTCAGTGGGGGTGTCCTCTACAGATGTGTCTCTAGTACAATAGAACTCTTTACTCCATCAACACCAAAGAGCACAATCATTCAGCATCGTCCTGTAATTTCAGGCATCCACACTTTCATTTCCCATCTTAGGATTGCACATCCCGATAATGGATATAATCATAACAATTGACTGAGTACTTTGATGTCCATCCTCATTCGAGGTACACATTTTGATATTGACTTCTAGTCAGGGGTGTGAACTTTTATATCCACCCTCCCTCAGAAGCCTGTTCTTTGATTTCGCCCTCCCAGGAGGTAGGAGGCCGACTGAGGCAGCTTCAGAGCATCAGTCACACCCTCCAGCCTTCATGGAAAACAGAACAGCAGTATTGATCATTGTGGAAAACCTTCGTGTGCTGTAATAGGCAAGCAATGTAGATGTGAGCAATATTAAGTCCTTTGTGTTTTGCATCAAATTGATTGGAGAAAGTGAAAGAGAGACCTGGTTTGTGCTCTTTCTCATAAGCCTTGGGAGTTGGAATTGGTCACTCACCCTGCTGAAAGAACCAGGTAAAACACATTGATTTTTATTCTTTATTCTGGCAACGCTCAATAGATGTGAAAGGGCACTGAAGTCTGCTGGGGGGTTGCTTACTATGCTTGTCCCATAGCGCGCTGAACAATATCGTCTTTTATATCCAAGCTGTGGTTAATGATAGTTTAAGTGCACTATGGCACGGCCTTAATGCAAGACTGGCACCTGTTGGGATAAAGTATTGTGACATGATAGAATATTTTTAGATTATAGTAGCGAACATTTTGATGCACATGTTAAAGGGTAATTCTGGTTTATCACAGGTCTTATTTTAATAGTTTTGTCCATCATTCCTATCCGAACATTTTACTCACTGAGTTTATTTCCTGACAGGGAAAAGAACATGAACAGTCAGGTAATCAAACAGGTTTTAAAGAAACCTCCAGGTTGGTCAAGCTTATATGGTAGAGATAATTAAGGTGAGCTTTAAAAGTATTCCTTAAATTGTCTGGTATAAATATAAATCAGTTTATGGGACTTCCTGTGCTGTTTTCATGTGCAATGGGGCCTTATTACAGACATTTTGGGTGTTCTCGCCTCCGGTTTAAGTGCTTTAGGAACACAACTGGCTTCTGTACAACCAACTCATCATCTGAGAACTGTGAACGTCTGCTATACAACCATTTGTGTCAATCCATGTTGTAAATGTAGACATATTGCATTGGATAAGAAAACTTCTCAGGGGATTTGCAGGAAGTCAGTAGGATTCAATCCATTCTGGATTCTTTGATGACCACAAATATCTGTGAACAATTGCAATTCATAAAATAGTTGGCATATTAATATTAGGCACATGCATGTACATATTTAAAAAACAAATAAACAAAGAAACCCATGAAGTATTTATGGTTCATGGGTTTCTTTTTCCAAGGAACAATTACTAAAATAACAAACAATGAAAATAATAATTTGAACATTTTACAGTGTGTCTCTCTCGTTACTGTTATCACACCAGTTTCTGTGTAACTGTATAATATGCATCTAGGTCAGATGAGAAATTGCTGAAACGCATTCTGGAAAAACTACATAATCACAAATCCATGTAGAGATAGGTGACTGAGGAAGAATATGGTTGAGGGAAAGTGCAGTGTACAGTGTTTTATTTGTTCTGTACACACTGCGCAGCCTCCCTTGTCACTCATGCTCTCACTCATTCAGGCTCAATGTCTTCAGAAGTTTTGCAAACGCAGTGGCTGAGATGAAAGAACTGCCCATCCCTCCGAACTTCAGGCTCATTAAGTTCGATGCCATGGCGCTCGTATCGATGAGGGACGAAGAGGCATGATGACAGACAGTGGGGAATAACTTTTTAAGAGGGGATAGTGGTATACTACAGCTGCCTCTGAAGCCTGGGGCGCTCTGCCCCGGGCCACAAAGATTCGGAGGAGCGTCTTTGAGAAGACAAACTGAAGCGAGAGGGGCCGGGGTCTTGGTAAAACTGTTGCCAGGGAGAGCGAGCCCTACACAGGATGAGCTATCGAAGGGCAACCTGCTCCTTCTTGTGGGTTTGATGGGCGGGGCTTAGCGGAGTGATATAAGCAGCAGAGCGAGACATGTAGGGCTTTGCATGTTCAGTTGTTACCAATGCTGCTTTAAACTAGAGGGTCCAAATCTGATCTAGCTCTTTTTCTTTGGCCACTTGGGGGCAACGGAAACAAGTCGTGAATGCAGTATTGACACATCACTCTTTAAGTTAATGCGGTAAACTTGTTAGTAAACAGTTACTTACACATCCAGGAATTACAGAGCATATTAAGCATATTAAGACGATAATTCTTTAGCTAAAACTAAAAATACATAGAGCATGACAAATAAAAACAGAAACAATAAAGCAAAGGAAAATGGCGTGAGTCACGTATTTCTTGGCAGACAAGTGCAGGATGTGGAAGTCTTCTCAGTGGTATTGCCGGGTTTGGTGCCCTAGTGCCTGCACAGAGACCACAACTAAAATCTCTGTCCACCAACCAGCTATGGGCAGATGGATAAACAGTTGTTCATCCCAAACAAGGAATGTATAAATTAGGGGTGTTGGGAGATGTATTTTTGAACTTTGGAGCCAGGCTAGCTGGTTTCCTGTCTATCTCCAGCATTTCTTGCACAAACATGAGATTGATATCAATCCTCTCGTCTCACTCTACGGATGAATATTAGCTATTTAGCTAACTCCGGTACATTTACATTGAAGACTAACTACGGTGTTGACTAAAATGCATTGTCCCTGTCACTGTAAAACTCTAGTTAAGAAAGAAAGCTTTTCCTTTTTAAAGTTGTATACAATGTTCATCAGTAGGGCTAAAAAAATTCATCGATTAATTCAATTACTAAAATGCATCGACGCAAATTCTTTGCATCAAGGCTTCATTTAATCCATATAACTATAAAGCACTGTTTCGCACGGACATTTATTACTGTCGCACATCGTGCTTACCTGTGTGAACCTGATCATGATGGCGATGTTTGGAAAGCGGAGGAAAAAAGAGAAAATAGCAAGGGACGAAGAATTAGATTAGAAAAAAATTATTTCAAGCTAAAAGAAAACAAAAACTCTGTAATGTCACAGTCCGTCCATCGTAAAACGAAACTTATGTCGCCTCGGCAACAGCACCACGGCATCTGATCAGAAAGCACCCGGTGTTCTGCCAGCGGACCACAGACAAGGTAACAGTAACACCAACTTTAGCATTTAACTTGGGGATTGGGGGCGTCAGGTGCGGCTCTGTCCTGTGTGCATGCTGTGCATCCTGATAATTGTATTTCAATTGTAGTTGGGCTTCGGCTTTGGTATCTCTGGGTCTGGGGCGGGTCTGCGCGCTGGGGGGCTGGGCCGCCTTGGACCCGTCCTGGGGCTGGGCGGGGTTGTCTCTGGCTCTGGGGTGCTGCTGGTGCTCGAGGGGCTCTTGCTACAAGCCCTGGGCTGGAGGGACCTGGCGTCCTCTTGCTTAGGGGGGTGGGGGACGGGGCTGAATGATGGGGACAGTCAGGAATCTGGACCCAGGGGGGAGGACCATTCTAGCCTCCCTATGACCTCCTTCACCTTCCCCCCTTTGGTCATGACCACCCCCAAGGTTGGTAATGATTGTTATGTCTACATAAGATTCATCGTACGCCATTCATGTCCCGGTGTCCAGGCTCGAAAACATGCACTGAAGGCATCTTCATTTATGCTCATGTTTACCCGCACTCAAAGGATAAAACATCCTTTGCTTGATGAATTCAGACAAACATCCATTGTGAAGCTCCAGCTGAAGGCCAAACCCCCCTACCCCTCATCTCCTAACAAAAGGGGGGAGTGGTGGAGGCCAATGCTTTCTCCTCTCCCACTGCCATCTGACTAAAAGGGCCTTTGAAAATTACTTTTGTTAGAATTGCAGCATGCAGCCTTGAAAGCCACACAGGCACAAAATCAGTGAGAGCAGGTCTAAATCCTCAGCTGCTGGGAGGAGAAAAGCTTGATCCTGATGATAAAACAATTACTTTGACACTTTGTCTTAAGCAGTTTGGATTCTCATCAAACCACATTGATAAGCAACAACATGAAGTGCTGAAGTCCATGGAAACTGACTCTGTGCTTAGTCATGATAATGGTTTCCCATCTCTCCTTAAGTATAATGTCATCAACAAGGATATTAAAAACACTAATTCTCATCTCACATTCCTGTTCATATATTGATAAAACAAATGAGACATGATATGTGATTATGCAAAATGATAATACATAATTGTATAGAATCACAATTTACTGTTCGGTATAGATCACACCACTGAGTGTTTCTTATGTAGGGAGTAGTGAATGAGTGAACGGAAGTGGAAGTGATTTCAGACACAGGGAAGTGTCCAGCTGTTGCATACCAAATAATTATTAGAACTCCCCATAAAACCACAAATTGTTTCCATTTCTGACAAGATAAATGTGTTAATTAGTAAGCTGTAGATGTGTTGGTAGCCAGAACCAGGTTAGCTGTTTCTCTTTGCCTCCAATATTTGTGCTGCTTCTAGATGCATACTTAGTACACAGACAGAGATTCATCAACCTTATTATCTAACTCTTGGAAAGAAAGCCAATAAGCGTATATTCAAAAAAGTTGGCATTTTATTGAATCTGAAATGTCTTTGTTTTATGTAAATGACTAAGCATAAGAAACAATAAATAGTGTGTGTGTGTGTGTGAGTGTGTGTGTGTGTGTGTGTGTGTGTGCGCACACGCATATGTCCGATGAGTGTTTCTTTGTTATTTTGGCTTCAACGCAGGCAGGCAGCCGTGCTCGACAATACAATGGAACAATAGTTCTCTCTGTGTGGCTTTGATCTAATGAGAGACAGAGAAAGAAGGAGAGGTGGGGGGTACGAGAGAGAGCAAGGTTGTTCAGGGAAGCAGAGAAGAGAGATGGATTTACACTTGGATCACGCTGATAGTGAAATAGCTACTCCAAGAACTGCTTTCACTTTGGCTTGACCAAAAAGCTTACAATAAAAATCTAACCAATTGTTTTTGAAGAGCGATTGGCTTCTCATTCACTCTAAATTAGCGCACTGGCTGGCTAAGTTGATTGAAAAAACTGTATTCTAACTATGTGTGTAGGTGCACAGCTTCACAGATTCAATGTTAGCCATTACAAATCAGAAAAAGAAAATTAATTGGTGCCGTAACAAGGACAGTGGATTCTCAAAAGTATAGACTAGCCATCAAATGACTTACATGGTCTTTCATTTTGTTAGCAGTACGCTGATCACAGGAAAAACTAAATTAAAAAATCACAAATCAAGCAGCGCCACTGTAATGAAAGACTACCTACAGATAATGCTCTAACAATCAGCATTCTGAGAGTAAATGAACGATGTCAGTCTTTCTGACAAAATGATGGATGTAACAGTGTCAACTGCTGTGGAGCTGTATCGGATGTAGAGGCTGACATTTTTCGGATGACATTTTTTCAAAAATCCTGTGGGTCATGGGACCCCTTATTCCTGCGGGTCAGAGTAAATTCCACTATATAAGTTCAATGGAGCAGTTTATAACTAGAACTCAGGAATAACAGACCACAGACCAAGAGGACATCCAGGACACGGTGCTGTGGGGCCCCTCTACACTTCCACGTCTTTCCTCCTGCTCGACACCGTAGCACAAGTCGACCTGGGCTGAAGTGGTGGTCCGTGGTTGCAAGAGAGGCTCGGACAGGGCTGCCTCTCCTCCACAAATGTGGCTCCGAGACTCCCTGACATGGATCCCTCTTGGCCGACAGTGCCTGCCGACACTGCTGCATTCCCTCCACTGGCTGCATCTCCTGCACTGGCGGCTAACGATGATCGACTGGTCCGCCGGTGGGCTTGTTCAGCGGCTGTCATCCCGGTCAAAGACCTCCGCTACCTGGTGTAGGATCCTGAAGGAGGCTGTGCTCAGATGCTCCGGAGGCCTTCACTCAGGTCTGTTACTGCTCCTCCAACACAACACTCTGCAGCTCAGAGACCCCAACCTCAGTCCGCGCACAGTGTGGAAGCAGAGTCTGCACAGTCCTCTGCATCTGCATCTCCTCGTCCCCTTCTCTCCCCAACCACACTAATAGTTGATGACTCCATAACCGGAAACATTCAGTTCTTTAACGCGACTACTCGCTGCTTCCCCGGTGCCACCACAGCTAACATTTTTTAAAAACTCCAGGACTTAATGCCATCGCTCCCCTCCCTCCATCACAAGAGTGATAGTCCATGTGGGAACAAATGATCCAGCTCTTCAGCAGTCTGAGCTGACTTTTTTTAACTTTTTAAAGCAGTGTGGAAAGTCCGTTTTTATCTCTGGTCCCATTCCCACAGTTGGTCGCGGTGCTGGCCGCTTCAGTAGACTCCTTGGCCTCCACGACTGGCTCCAGTCCGCCTGCAGGGCTCACGGTGTGTGTTATGTTGATAATTTTAATATTTTCTGGCAAAGAATGTCTTTTTAAAAGAGATGGACTTCACCCAAACAAACTGGGCTAAGAAATGTTAGCTGCTCACATACAACATGCGGTGCGGTCCACACATGACCACATATCATATCTTTAAATGTCATCAAGTACGCTGTGATGAATTTACCTCCTTTGAAGTTCTCACTTTTAAACTTGGTGGCCTGCAACCAATGTCTGTTGTCTGTTCCAGATTCTCGACTGAAAACTAAAGGGGACAAAGCGTTTGCAGTCAGGGACCCGAGGCTACTACAGTGACAACACAGCAACTAACGACATGCAGTCCACTAGAACCATAAAACAACCGGCTCACAGCAAAACAGTCTCCACATAAGGATGCAAAACAGCAATAAAGGTTTATGTGCTGAAGCCCATCAAACCAAACAGGTTAAGATGATGTCGAGTAAGAACAAAGTGAGCATTAGTAAAGCTGGAGAAACGCAGAGAAAGTCGACCAGTTGCTAATGTTATCCAGTGCAAAGTTATATCGCTTTCCACATTAATTCACCAACTAACGCCACCCATGTTACTATCACGTACCACTGATATTATGTCAAAGTGCCAAAGCCTGCAAGAAATTATGTAACGGTAAAAAGCAAATGTGGAACGATTTGTTTACTATCCTATAATGATGCAGCCAGGAACAGCCAGCTAATGCTACATTAGCTCAGACCTGCCGCTGTTTGCTTCATAACGTTCAATTTAGATGTATTGCCTTTTACCGATACTCAGGTACACAGCTTCTCCACCTCTCAGTCGCTGTAACTAACATGACCCACATAATATTCAAGCCAGAGGAAGAGCCAACCAGTCACACTACAGTAAATTTACTTACTTCGGTCTTATTATTATAAAGTGTGACACAATCTCGTTATAATAATCAGCCCAGCTCATTACCTGTTTCGTTATCTTCCAATACATTTGCTGACATTGCTGAGCCTCCGGTGAAAGATACACAGATAGTAAAGATTGTTACTGAAAGCAGCAGACGAGATAACGATGTAGCACGTCGGCTAAATGCAGTAAATATAGCGTGATCATGTAACGAGGGTGGATTTGTTCAACCTGCAGCTGATAAAACTATTACTATAACGTTGTAGTGGGAGTTTACTGAGATTCCAGCATGTTGTGTGAAGCAGTCTCCTTGCCTGTCTATAGCTGCTGACACTCTGCCTTTTTTCCGGGAGGATTGTGCCGATATGCGGCTGGCTGCGCTGAATGAAGTAACATTACGGAGCCGGTGTAGACCTGCCTCTGAGATGGGAACGTTGAAGTAACAGTGCCTGAACATATCTTTGTGAAAAGTCACAGCCTGCATGCCGGTGTTTCTTCGTTTATTGCAGGATTTTTGTATGATTGTGTTTCGGATTATGCTCGCTCATGAGTTCAAGCGAACATGTGATTAAACATGATGTAGCAGAGCACACGCCTGGTTGCAATCTTAAAACCGCACCGCTAGTGGCCGCTAGTGTTTTCTTGCTTTTATCATGCATTTGGATTTGATGTTTGTTATTGTCTTTGCACTTTTTAAGCACTGGATGAAATTGTAATTTTTAAATTAAAACATTTTAAATTAATTATTTCCGTCCCTGACAAACAGGGCAATAGGCTACAGTACAGAACAAGCAGTGTTACTGGCTATACCTGAACAGCTACGTGATTAATACATTTATCTTGCGTATTTATGTTGTGATTCAGTTCAAGTCTTTTTAGAAACGCATTTTAAGGTTAAGCCGTACAATGAATGTGCCGTAGAACCAAAACAATGAGCCACAAGAGGTAAAAAATTTCTATAGAACTGCAGAATTGGCAAAAAACGTCTCTATGGTTTTAACCGTACAAGCCATCTTACCATATATGAAATCCATTGAGTCAGTGTAAAATATTTGTAAAAATGAAGGTATAAGCAGAAAACAGTCACAGTGGGAATATCTTCTAATCGTAGTGGCTGTGAGACAAATTCAGAAGCCCCTGGTTGAGGGTTCAATGGCCTCCTAAGACATTTAGATGATGACACAGCTGCATGCGCACTGCAGCAGGAAGAAATTTTGAAACATATTAACAGGTTCTCAGAGCGGATTTAAAGGTAATATAAAGTAGTAAACTTCAGGCAGCCGGTGAAAGTCAGAGAGTGTTTTGCTTCAGTCTGAGGGCTAATGTGTTTGTTATCACCTGAAGCAGATGGCCCAGCACGGAGGAGAAATTCACTATACACAACCACAAAAGCATTGTCACACATGCATGTCATGCATGCGCACACCCAACACAAGGCTAACTACACACATACTGTACTCACACATGAGCACAGGAAAAAACAAACATTATGTGCACATCAATACACATACACTCACACACACACTGTTGCACACACACATTATGTTTCACAATATTATATATTGGTTGTGATGGGGCAGTGGATAAGACACATGCCTTTGGTGTGAGAGACCCGCATTCAAATCCCCACTGTGACACATCCCCCAATGTGTCCCTGAGCAAGACACTTAACCACTAGTAGTGGGACCTCTGACATAAATAGCAGTTGTAAGTCGCTTTTGTATTAAAGCGTCAGCTAAATGAATAAATGTAAATATCGGACAATGGGCGTAAATTTCATCTAACAGTTAGGGGGACAATAAACAAATTTCTCAAGAGCAATTTTTGAAGGGCACACAAATATCAGCCTAGTATCAGTTCACACACAGGCTTATTGCTGTGCTAGTTGTAGAAAGAGATCCACAGATAACATTTTTTACAGGCTGATTCCAATTACTGATTTTGTAAAGATTGATCTGCCAATTCTGATTTTGGACGATTCCTGAAAAAATCTATTTTTATTAGAATCCCCATCAGCACCAGTATAAATGTTGGCTATTCTCACCAGGGTCCATTTAATTGTAGGGTCATAAGGAAACATTGATTATTAAATAGTATTTTAACTGAAAGGAGCTTTGTTTCCCACAGATTGACAGCGTAACTGTGGCGGGGGGGTTATGCCGAATTTTGTATGCCTTCTGCTTTTAAACGCTATACTATTCTTTGTGGGGTTCATCTATTGTGGTAAATGATCAGCATATATTTTATGAACGTTAAGAATCGTTAACATATTCTTACACTTACACACTATACAAAAGTAGGCTACCATTTTTTGAGATTCAGCAAAAACATGTGGGCGTTAACCGCATTCAAACAATGTGAACAGCAAAGTGTCCTAAAAGGACCTTAATAAGTGAACGCATAATTCGGCAAAAAAAATCCACCTCTTTTCTCAGTATAAAAGAGCGTTACCTCCTGCGAGGTGTATGCAATTCATGGCAGGCATGCATGCGGCACAACACCTGCGCTGCAAAACGTCTCTAGACCTTGTGGGATCAAGTCAGCGAAAGTCAGCCAGTTATCTTGAACACACCTGTTGACTACCAGTTATACGGCGTGCTAACTTCGACAGCTGTTTTCCAAAGTTAACATAGCTCTCCTTATTAGCTAGACTCCTGACATGCATGTCAAAACTGTTTTGAAGATGGGTCTCCGACATTGACAGCGTTGTGTTGGACAGATTTGTGCAGCTGTGTTTATGATACCAACTTTTTAATTCACAGACGGGTCTGTTGTCCGTGTTTGCGAGAGAGCGACCGAGTGAGAGGATGTGCGGAGCGACTATGCACTGCTCAGCGCTGCAATCAAAAACGATTTTAAAATGGCTCGCCAAATTTTGTAAAGCCTATGTGTGTTAAACACTGTATTAATAAATATATATATTATATATAGGCTACAGTATATTATAATTCTCCACCTTATTTTTGTTTAATCACAAACTGCAGTAAACTGCTCACCTTGCTTTCCCCTTCAGACACACATGCACACACCTACACCTGTCTTTCCATCTGTCTGCTCTGACTGTATTTATCAGCAGTTTTATAAAAGACAACTCGCATTTTGTATTTTTCACTCGCAATTCTGTTTTCACAGCAGCAGATGAACCTCGTGTGGAGGAGGCTTGTTCTTAATCAATGGTTATGAATGACATCGCCACCAACAGCTGTGTTCACTGTTGCTTTACCTGGTCTTTACAATAGCCTATCCATCTTCTAATGTGATACAAGAACGTGTCTCTTTCTGCGTGTTTCTCTGCAGATGTAAATAGTGAGTGTTGCATGATTGTCTGTGCTGCTGTGCACACACGTGAAACACGATGCAGGCCTCGCAGCGCAGCTTGTTTGTAATGTTCGATGTGACCGGCAGAAAACTGTATATTTTACGCTGCTCGCCCCCGGTCACTGGTCATTGCTGATAAGCAGCTGATCAATCTACTATCCAACAAGCGAATAAACATGCTAGATAATGTTATAATAAAATACCTACCTACGCAGCTAGGATTAGGCAAACACACAATTTACCACCCACACAACAAAGTTGCATAGGCCACACACACATTTACTGTATATGCAGTCCCCCATAAACACACAAATTACAGTCACAGCAAAACAATTTCCCACATCCTCATGGTCTATTCTAAATCCGCTCTCACGGGACATTTTTCCACCTTTGTTCAGCTCTCATCATCTACTCCGTTTCTTTCTTTGCTTCCATTTCCTCGCCCTCCTCCTGTCTTCCTTTTCATCCCCATCTCAGTCATCAGTTATTGATCTGTCTCCCCGGAGGAGAAATCAGCCTTTCTCCTTCCTCTATTTTTAGACATAGGGAAGATCTCAGGGAGAGCCACAACTTGAGATGGAGCAGAACTACAGACGCAACTGATACTGAGAGGAGGTGGTTAATTTAATGACGAGGTGAAACAAGAGTTGAATAAAGAGGGAGCCTGTAAAGTAATGAACCTGCCGATGTTCGGCTGTCTTTGACGGTGTTTGGTTCACTCCACTGCAACCACTCACACAGTGAAGACGACCACACTGATGTGCAAATGTGGTGTAGTTTTTCATATTTTTACATTTTAACTTAAATTTAAAAGTTAGATAGAGCTTCAAGTGTTGAAACGATCCTTGAGTCTGTGAGACACTTTCACAATCCATCATATAATTTCAAAAATGCATGAAGGTCAATCTAAAAATAAGGCTGGTTTTGAAAGCCTTGATAGGTTGACCTTTTGGGGACAAAAGGCTTGAAGGTTTCTGCTGGCTTGATAACACACAAATAACTGATGGTGTGTTCAGACATGGTCCTTCTGTCGCTCTCTTGCAGCCTTTGTCTTTGTGTTAGAAGGGCACATCAATGCTTTAAGCCTGAGCAGACTGACTCTGAATGTCAAACACTGTTATAATCACAGTCACAGAGATTTTGTAGATAGTAGGGATCAGATGGCAGTGTTTGATGGATGAAATAATTACCCAGCTGTGGAGAGAGAGACGACTATTGAATGAGAAAATAAGCACACTTGATCATTATAATGGGTCCCAGTCTTCCAGGGCGGGTCCGAGTCTTCTGGGGTGCTCAAGCTTCTGTGCGACCCGTGAGTAGCGTGAATGTCGAATTTAAACCAAAGAATTAATTACTGACTTTGGGTGAAATAGAGATGCTGCTTTAGAGAGCATCATACATAATGAAAAGGTGGAAATTGTCTCATCATATAAATACTTGGGCACTGTTTTTGATGACTATCTTAGGTTTGATTAACAGCGCCGCCATTGTGAGGCGGAGGCAACAGAGAATTTATCTTCTCCACAAACTAAAGTCCTTCTCTGTCTCGCCTGTCATCCTGTGTAGATTTTATCAGTGTTTTATTCAGTCTTTCACAAGTTTTTCTTTTATCTGTTGGTTTCACAATCTGACAGTTAAAGACAGGAACAGTCTGAACAACATTGTAAAAATCTGTTCGAAAACCATCGTAGTGAAACAGAGACACCTTAAAGCCTTCTGCAACCAACAAATAGTCTGGAAGGCAGCAAGTATCCTAGCCCCTCCAGGACATGCTCTGGCGGGTGAATTCTCTTTGTTGCCTTCTGGGCGTCGTTTTGCACCTCCTGTGTGTAAGACGAACTGCCACTCCAAATCTTTTATCCCTACGGCGAGCAGACTTTTAAACTCCCTGTAGGGTTCTTGGGGGTTTTAAATGTGCGCATACTGGCTGCTTGTATGTTGTGAATGTTGTGTGTAATTTGTGTTATGTACTGTTGCAAACATGCTGCTCTTAACTAATTGCCCTTAATTGGATTAAAAGTTGGTTGAATTGAATTGAATTAATGTCGTTTCAGCACTCCAAAGGCAGCTCTGCTCTTTTTTCAACCCTATCACCAGACAAAACCCTTATTTCACATAAACATGGCCATTGTGGCGCTGTGAGTCATGCTAACTTTGCACTCGCCATAGCCGTCGTAGATATTTGGCGGGTCAAGGACTCGCGTTAAACAACCTATGTAGTGGTGAACTGTGCAAGCCTCCTACAGCTTTCCACCTCATACATATGAACCCTTGAACACGGAAGACCCTTAAATGGCCATTATAGCCAACTACATCTTGGTCAACTTAGCAGCTGACATACAGTAACTGCCCTACCATCTTCACTCAGTTCCGTGAATCTCTACAATGGAGGGTGCAAGTGCAAAGTTAGCACGACCTATAGAGTCATAATGGACACATTTATGGGAAATACATCAGGCTTAAAACTACAGAACTTTTTCCGTTAAGCTCAGGGCATGCTCGTTGTTACGGATAATAAAAATGCAAACATTAATTGCAGGTCTATGACAACATATGATTTCTGGTTTATCTCCGACATACTACAAACTAGACAATAAATCGACACAGCAATATATCGTTGTATATTTTTCCACGATACTGTATCGATATTCCAGCCCATCATATCGATTCGATACATAATATTAATAAAAAATAGCGCTTCGACAGTTAGCTCAATGCTAATATATAATGGGAATATCCATTAACGTGCTAACGGACATTAGCATCGCGATCGCGAAAATGCAATCTTAACATAAACTACACATTTTGCTTCACATGCTGAACATCAATGTTCAATCACAATGCTGTGTCACTGAACAGTTATTAATATGTGATGTACAGATTAGACTTAGGTGGTACACAGCAATTTGTATTTGCAGTAAAAAATTCAGTGAATTTGCATTTTGTGCCTTTTATAAACAAATATTTTGATAATAGTTTTTCATAGTTGCTCTGTAGTTTTATTTACAGACTGAGCAGAATTGTGCTGTTTTCTAACAGTTTGGATTTGCAGCAAATAAATAGTAGTTAATAATAATTATAATAGTTTCACTGCATTGCATTTTGAATTAATAGTGTGGTGTCCCAACAATAATGCTGCGATGATGTGTTGAGAAGAAATCCGCTTGACACTGTTCTTGATCATAAAAGTTTATTACATCAAGGAGTTCAGCATCAATTACAAGCTCTGCAGCAGCTTGGAGAGTGACCCAGCCCGATGACCACTCGGTCTCTCTGTACATCAAACATAATTATATAGGATATGTGTAGGTATCTGTTAGACACCATATAAGGGTCTGAGTCTCCACATAACCACTAACCTCTGCTCTCCCCTTAAAAGGCCACTAATCCTCTATCCAGCTGCTACAGTGCTACTCCAAACTGTTATGCGTCAAATGCACATATATTATACACCACAATAGTTAGACAGATATCCTGATGTATCAGGATTGTCAAGCGATATATCGATTATCGCAGAATTGCTGTATCGTGATATTATTGTTATCGTGAGCCATGTATCGTGAGGTACCCTGCGATTCCCACCCCTACTACAAACCCACACCCTCACTTTCCACATCACTCAATACAGAACACATTACTTTCTGCATTGGCACTTGACATAAATTGCAAGGTGCAGAATCATCCTGTGGCTACTCAGCTACCTTATGTTTTCCCCATTAGACATTGCACCAGACACACAAACACACACACACCAGCAGCCCTATGCTGCTA
The DNA here is from genome assembly GCF_021292245.1 of Micropterus dolomieu. Lineage (NCBI taxonomy): Eukaryota > Metazoa > Chordata > Actinopteri > Centrarchiformes > Centrarchidae > Micropterus > Micropterus dolomieu. The sequence continues at coordinate 4,033,100 of NC_060169.1, read as the reverse complement.
TTCGAGGCATCACTTAGCCGAGCTGTAGGGAGTCACACTGATTCATGCAACCCTTCATCATCCAGGATAACGTAACATTTCCATTTAGTGTTTCATTCAACTGGCAAAAGACAAAGGTTTGGAACAGAGAGCAAGGATGCACACTGCTTTAAGTTAGCAAACATATTTTAATGCTTCCCCAGCAGGTCATCATTTGTAGGTTGCTTAAAAGGAGTAATGAGTTATTTCCTGATTTCCTGTGAATTTCTCTTTTCTCCTGCCGTTTTTGGGGCAGCTGCTCACATCTATGTCAGATTTGAGCAGCTGCCCTGATGAAGGAATTAAAGTCATTGTAGGTTGTGATGAAGGGGACTGTGGGATTGACTGTCACTCTAAATAATACAGTATTTTGGACATTTCTTGGGACTGTGGTAGTGATAAAAGTTGCAAAGCTCTGCATTCAGACAAATCTTCATTCCGTCTCTCAGCAATAGTTATGATCCCTCTGCAGCGACTGAAAGCAGCAGATGCAAGCCACCATGATACAAGCAACTAAATCAGTGTTTCTCTGCTTGGTTGGTACTTTTTATCATTGTATGGAGCTGGTTGATCTGGTCCATGTCCAAGTGCTGCTGCCCCACACAGAGAAGAGCCAGGTGGTTTGGGCACCTGGTTGCTCAAGCAATCCTCACTGCTACCCTACATTTTATGCAAATGTATATCAACGTAGGAGATGTTCACATATCATACTGTATATATCTGCTGGATCAAATAGCGTAAAATCCTCCTAAAGGCCCTGATCATTCACACAGGTGTTATTTTGAATGTTATTATTTTGAGTTCTGAGAGGGGCGTGCAGACAAAGCTTGATTTTCTTTTGCATTCTTTTGACTATAATTGTGATTATCCAACGAAGGTTAAAATCAAGGGCAACTGGACTTGGTTGAAGATACTGGAAGACGTTTCGTCCCTCATCCAAAGGACTTCTTCAGTTCTGACTGACTGGCAGGGAAACTCAGCTATTTAACCTCAGTGGGGTCGTTGGCCCGGGTCATCGATACCGCTGGTTCGTTAGTGTTCCTTGTTGCTGTGACGACAATCGTTACAGTCGTTAAGACTACCTGTGGCCAAGACTGAACGACCATCGTTGGTATCTTCACCTGAGGCCAATAGGTTACATTTGTTGAGTTTCCTGGGAAGTGATGAAAGGACAGCATTGTAAGTGGGGGATAAGTGGTGGCGTAGACCCCCTCCCCTGTTCGATTCACACCACCCACTGGAGCACAAGCTAGGGGTCATGAGAACACTGCACCACAGAGCGGAAAACATACCAACAAGCGCCCAAGCCAGAGAGAAGGAACAGAACCACCTGAAGGGGGCACTAACAGCCTGTGGATACCCTAAATGGACCTTTGTGAAGACAGCCACAAAATCCAAGAAGAACAAAACTACAGGGGAGGAAAAGAAGGTCAAACGCAACAACATTGTGATTCCATACGTGTCTGGAGTATCAGAGAAACTCAGGAGGATTTTCAACAAACACAACATCCCTGTGTTTTTTTAAACCCAAGAACACACTAAGACAGATGCTGGTCCACCCCAAAGACCGCACAACCAAACACAAGAAAAGCAATCTAGTGTATGCGGTCCAATGCAGTGAGGAATGCACAGACCTGTATATTGGGGAGACTAAACAACCACGACACAAACGCATGGCTCAACACAGAAGGGCCAACTCCTCAGGTCAAGACTCTGCAGTCTACTTACATCTGAAGGACAGAGGACAGTCGTTTGAGGACCACCAGGTGCACATTTTAGACAGAGAAGATGGATGGTTTGAAAGAGGTGTCAAGGAAGCCATCTACACCAGGGTTGAGAAGCCATCATTGAGCAGGGGAGGGGGTCTACGCCACCACTTATCCCCCACTTACAATGCTGTCCTTTCATCACTTCCCAGGAAACTCAACAAATGTAACCTATTGGCCTCAGGTGAAGATACCAACGATGGTCGTTCAGTCTTGGCCACAGGTAGTCT
>NC_060169.1:4005049-4030986 GCF_021292245.1 Micropterus dolomieu | reverse complement strand
GTCAAGACTCTGCAGTCTACTTACATCTGAAGGACAGAGGACAGTCGTTTGAGGACCACCAGGTGCACATTTTAGACAGAGAAGATGGATGGTTTGAAAGAGGTGTCAAGGAAGCCATCTACACCAGGGTTGAGAAGCCATCATTGAGCAGGGGAGGGGGTCTACGCCACCACTTATCCCCCACTTACAATGCTGTCCTTTCATCACTTCCCAGGAAACTCAACAAATGTAACCTATTGGCCTCAGGTGAAGATACCAACGATGGTCGTTCAGTCTTGGCCACAGGTAGTCTTAACGACCGTAACGATTGTCGTCACAGCAACAAGGAACACTAACGAACCAGCGGTATCGATGACCCGGGCCAACGACCCCACTGAGGTTAAATAGCTGAGTTTCCCTGCCAGTCAGTCAGAACTGAAGAAGTCCTTTGGATGAGGGACGAAACGTCTTCCAGTATCTTCAACCAAGTCCAGTTGCCCTTGATTTTAACCTTCGTTGGATAACTATGACCTGGATGACTGAGAATCTTCATAGACATATAAGTGTGATTATCTCTGCAAATTGTAGAGAGTATAATTCTACCCAACTTCTGAAAAGAAGTGTAAGTAATCTGAAACTATTACAAAAAAGAAAGTAAGAAAGAAAACACTATCTGAAAAGTGGAACATGTATGCAGGTGATGACATACAATATATGTCATCACCTGGCGGCTGCAGCACAGACACAGACTCCCTTTGTCTATAAGTTTGAAGAAATGACCAACTGTGAGGAGAGCCTAGAGAAGATCCAGGACTCACATGGGGGAAAGAGATCTATAGATCTGTCTGAACCTCTAGGAATCCCCCTGGAGGACCTGGAGGAAGCTGCTGGGCAAAGGAGCCTGGGCTGGGAGGCTCATCCTGTGGGAATTGTAGCTCTGACCCAGATAAACAGTGATTATGAATGGATGGTTTGGAGATTAGTAATTATCAGCACAAAATTGCATTTCATATAACTCCCAGCATTACTCAAATTATTTAACATTGGTTTATACATGTTGGTTTTCTCTTATTTTGTCTATCAAAAATAAAGTTATGACCGACAGTTTCCTTCAATCTTTATGCTTACATTTGGTAATTATAATTAAGTGCTGGTTCTGTTCACATTAAGTTTGCAATTTTGTGAAGCAGGGAGTAGCACCACTGTGAGGGAAAGAAATGAATATATAACATCCTCTCCTCTTGAAACAAGTATCATCAACAGCATTCATCGAGGTAATTCACTTGTGCACGTTCCAGAAACTGCTCAGTTGTGGTTGCACCGAGACTCCTGCATGAATGTGTGTTCATTAAATAATTTGATATAGTTTGGATTTAAGAGGCAACACAACACAGTTATCATCCAAAAACACAATGTTAGAGCCATTCATACAAAAGAGAAATATTTGCAAATACATAATATTTTGTATTATTTAATTTGCTAATGGTAGCTAGGTCCATATGTTTCACTGTTGAATATATAGCATCTTCTGCAATAGGGATGGGGATCGAGACCAGGTTCCAAAATTTCTCAAAACCCGAAAATCAATAAGGTTCGGCACCTGCGTCACACACACAGCCACCAGTCAGCTCAGAAAATATCTGTGAAACAATGTTTCAAACAAAATGCACAAATCTGAAAGAGGCCCAGTCTGTCCCGAGTTCCAGCCTGGTTACAGCCAGTGCGCTGCTCACCAGCATCGCAGGCTGCGGGGGAACTCCGGTGTTGTGAGAGAATTACTAAGCTTGTTTATTAAACACAAGAGGCAACGTTTTATTTTCGTTGGCCAACTTTTGAACTGAACCTCAAACTGAGTATTTTTTGTTTGCTTACTGGGAAAACAGAAATATGGTCTCCTGGGAGATTTGAACTGAGATAAAGACGCATTAATTGGTGGTTGAACTGTGGGTTTTGTATTGAGCGCTTACTGCATAACACACTGTGGTAAACTTAGTTTTTCTTGTGGTCTGTAGGCCGACCTGATGATATTATATCATGTTATTTAATGCCATGACTTGACTCAAATTATCTTTCTAAGACTAAAATTTCTTTCTAATTATAATATGATATATCTTCTCAACCATTGCTCATAATAATAATTCTACCTAATTCATCATAACACAGGCCTGACCCACAAGAAAGAACAGTGTAGTTCTATCTATATAATATTGTGTCGGTCATACTATACACTGATTTACTGCTTGTCCATTTTGAATAATACACAAGGTAAAGAGCTTAAAAATTAATCGCATATTCAATCGCAATATTGGTTAAAAAAATCGCAATTAGATTATTTTCCAAAATCGTTCAGCCCTAGTTTTATACAAGCACTGCTAACGCTAGCTTGGCATTAGCCAAAAGTTGAAAACAAGCTTAATAGAAAGCTGTCTGTCTGGAGCATAGACTGGTCTGTAGTCTTAAAAACTCAAAACTCAAAAGACAAACCAGCCTCCTTCTTCCTGGTAAAGTTACCTGCAGCCAGCGAGAGAGGAGGAGGGACTGATACAGACTGATGTTATTCTTTCTAAACGTCACTCACTTGTGATGTCAGATAAAGTTATTGACTTACTTTGCTGTTACTTTGCTCTAGAAACAACATTTAGCTGTATTTAAAATATTAAATTAAAAACAACCAGGCAGTTCATATGTACACTTCAATATATGTTTATTTATCGCAAGTGATATATCATCTCAATATATAACGTTATCGCACATTGAATATTGTCCTCATACCGTGCAGGCCTACCTCATGCCTGCATGTTGGGTCTGGTCTTATCAAATAACCATCACTAAATAAGAGTAAAGTATTGATAGCGGTATCGATAAAGAATCAGATCGTTAAGCAGTGTCAATAAAAATTAACGATCCCCATCCCTATTCTGCAAGTAAGTTGCCTGTGCTTGATAGTCAAGTTACATGAAGCTGTGGGGCCTGGAGATAAACATGGCAAAAGCACAGTCTGTGACTGAGTTTGACATATCTGATGCGTTTTTACCAAGTTGGAGTTTTAGTCATGGCACCACTTTGGTCCTGTATAACATATATCTCAACAACTAGTGGATGGTTTGCCATGCCATTTTGACATTTGACATTATTAACCTTGTCAGGATGAATTGTAGTTGTAATTGTTTTCATCTAGCATGATCATCAGGTCAAATCTAAAACTTCAAATGATCAAATACCTGCAAAACTCATCACATTTCGATCAGCATCAGTTGTACTTTGTGTTTAGTACTATTAAGTGGCAAATGTTAGTATGCCAACACACTAAACTCAGATGGTGAACATCAAGGCCGGATTAGTACCCCCAGCACTGAAGCCCCTAAGGGCCCTCCTCCTATCCCGAACACCCACACTCTCGATAACAAAGCTATTGACAGCCAGCAAACTACAGGCACCTGATAGAACCTAAAGCCCCACCAGACAGACTCCACCAACATGCACAGACACGCACACAATGCTAAGGCCCACCTTAATTAGCTTATTTGAACTTCCAGCCAAGCTGGCATGTCAAATCCCACACACATTAGTGAAAGGTTGATGACTAGTCCAGCTGAGCAGGCAGCAAGTATGCCTGTCCAATTCAGTAAACCTAATCCAAGTACTGCCATCTCACTCACAAATCACAATACAATTAATTCAATCATCCCAAGATCCCAAATAGTGTTCACTGAAAATCACCAAGCAGAAAACACAATGACTGACTGAAGATGTAACAATGCCATAACACAACACTGCTGAGTGCAGTTTGCAAAAGCTCACTAAGTGAGCTGGGCAACTTCACACACACCAAAAACATTTACTGCACTTGACAAAATAACTCTCACACAGGTTTATAGCACCATCACACCATAATGATGCAATATACATGTTATGCAAACAGCATATAAACACAGCAAAAAAAAAATCAGTATCTGTTCGCACAATCAGATTATATTATTAGCCTAACTTTCCTGAGTCACAGATAGAAGTCCTTATGTTCATGTCGTTTTCTTCGCAAAGTAGCTGATCAAGTCCTAGCTAGCGAAAAGGAAAGCAATGTATTTTTCTGGTGGACGGTGACTATTTAATTTTAATAATAATATAATGTGTCCACAATGTAGACACATTATATTATTATGATGAATGAAATAATAATAATGTGTAACGTGTCCACCAGCATTGTTCCCCCTCCGTGATAGCGGATAGTTAGCCACCAGATTCTGAAAGGCTGAAATCCCTTTGAGAAGTTTTTTTACTACAGCCGCTTCTTTCTCTTGGCAGCCCTGCTGGGCTTTTGGTTGCTACCGCTTCCGTTTCCACTAACGTTACACTGGCAGATACAAGCTATCTGACCATGGATCAGTTACAAATTAATTTCACTGTTTTAATCTCAACTTGTTCTTCCAAAAAACGATTGTGAATCAGTACGGTGTAAACCACCTGCTCTGCGCCCACCCACCTTTATCAGTAGCCAATCTCCACAGTGCGTTGTGGCCTGCTTCCAATCATTACCTGGCCAGTCATCAAACTGACAGAATCCATTTTTTGTAAACAACCTCCATCACAGAGGGCCCCTCTTTGCCCAAGGGCCCCTGGGCACGTGCCCAGGTTGCCCATATGGTAGATCCGGGTCAGTGAACATGATAAACATTACACCTTAACATTAGCATGTTAGTGTCATTGTGAGCATCACGTTAGCATTAAGCTCAAACCTCTGCTGTGCAGCAGTTGCAACTACAGTAAACAGTTGAAACAAAGAACATGAACTACAGAGATTTACTAAAGCATTCCTCAACTGTTAAACAACTTAAACAGCCATTTTCAAGAAACGCACAATAAAGTTGACTATGTATAAAGGAAATTACTTTTTGCCTTTCAATTATTACATGTCATCATTATATGTTGTTTGTAATCAGATTACTTTAACCCCAATCATAAAGTTATATACACAAATATACTGACACATGCTTAAACGTATGCAAGTAAAATAAAACAGCACAAAACCGATTTAAAATGATGCATTTACTGTAGAAGAAGTAAGCCAAAAGAAAGTGATGAGTTGAATTTTTAAAACATGCATAACTGTACTTTTGCATGGGTTAATTTTGCTCTAGTCTTTTCTTTTCAACTGTGTTCTGTTGCTCCTCTATGAGCTTAACTCCCATGTGTGCTAATTATGGAAGAGGTTTGTTTGATCTATTCTTCCGTTGCTGTTTGAACTGAAGCATCACACTCTCTTAGGAGTACAGTCTGTCGACATGACTAGTTAAAACTGCTGCCATTACACGGACAAACAAACAGAATTTCTTAATGCAAGCCGCCATTATCCAAACAAGGGTAACTGCTGCATTGTCAATTTTATAGTTTGCTTTATTACTTTAGGGTGCAGTAAAAAAAAAAAAAGTGTGCTCAGATTCATAAAGGAGAATCATAATATCTGCAGTGAGCTGGTACTGCAGCATATTTTGCTCTTGCAGAAAATATTTCTCCCCCTGCTGCAGCGGGACAAGTAATCAGACAGAAACGATCAGCTGTGCCTCAGTGCCTTAAGTACAATTAACCGCTATAATTAGTTTCCATTTAAAGAGGTCGATTTAGTATAAACATACTAGAAGAACATTTAGTTTAAACAGTAAATAACTTCAAGGCCTTGATAGTGATGCATTGTGACTGTTGTAACACATTAGAAAGTACATTTAATATTTAAAAAACTTTTCTGCCAGTGTGATGGCTGAAATGATTTATCATTCAGCTGTGATGCCCTCATTCAGGTGAAGAGGAGGCTGCCAGAGTGAAACATGGTATAAGCAGTGATTCATTCCAGTTACAGTAAATAATATGATAGCCATGAAAATCCCTGACAGGATAGCATAGAGTGATGCACATTCTATTGCCAGAAATGTTCCTAAATGCAACACTAAGACATCATTTCCACTGAAGTTTCCAAATAGATCTTTTAAATGGGGGGCTTGTATATTGTAGATGAAATTAGCGTACAATGAATCTTATATGGGGCGGCACGGTGGTGCGGTGGTTAGCACTGTCGCCTCACAGCAGGAAGGTCGTGGGTTCACAGCGAGAAGTTCGTGGGTTCGAACCCACGGTTTCTGTGTGGAGTTTGCATGTTCTCCCCGTGTCTGTGTGGGTTCTCTCCGGGTGCTCCGGCTTCCTGCAGACATGCAGTGTAGGTTAATTGGCGACCCTAAATTGTCCTTAGGTGTGAGTGTGAGCGTGAATGGTTGTTCGTCTATGTGTGGCCCTGCGATGGACTGGCGACCTGTCCAGGGTGTACCCCGCCTTGCGCCTGATGTCTGCTGGGATTGGCTCCAGCCCCCCCCCCCCCCCACGACCCTGTATGCAGGATAAGCTGAGGCTGAGGATGGATGAATCTTATATGAATTATGTCTAAGAAAATGAGACAATATTTGCTGTTTTAGTTTTGAGGACATCTCATCACTCTTCAAAGAGGCTTTTGTTGACTGGTTTTGCATAAAATTTAAATATTTAAAATTTTCTATGTCAGTCAGCGCTGCATCGATTGCTATAAAGATCAACTTGTGTCCCAAAGAAAATGAATGTTGAAGGACAACTTTGTTTTGCGTCATGCTCACCTCTAGGGAGGATGTTGGTTGGATGTGCTAAGTGTGTTACTTCCTTACTGTGAAACAAAGCTCACATCCCATCTAACAACAGTCACCACTGGTGTCTTGTAACCATGAAGTGATTTTTTCCCCTATAAGCTAGATGTCTTACATAAAGTCTACAACTGGGTTGTAAAAGGCTGCAGGTACAGTGGACTAGTGACAGTTGGACAGCTGTGGAGGATGAAATGAAAAATGAATATTTTGACCATTAAACAAGCAAAACTTGGAACGGAAAATAAGAAACAAAGAAGAAACGCTTTTTGGGTTATAAAGAAAAAGTTGCCACAGTTTTAATATGATTTATTCATCATGGAAATTGAGCACAAGTATAATCTTTAAAAAATAAATGAAATAATAATAATAATAATACATTTAATTTGTAATGCACTTTATATTTCCGCAAATCCCAAAGTGCTACATGATAAAAACACATGGAGAGCATGAAAATAAAAATAAATAAAATAAACAAAAACAATAAGGAAAATGGCAAGAGTTCAAACAAAAGCTCTCCTAAAAAGATGGATTTTAAGGTCACGTTTAAAAGCATCCACAGTCTGTGGTGTCCTCGGGTAGTCAGGGAGAGCGTTCCACAGACTGGGAGCAGCTGAGCAGAAAGCCCGATCTCCCATTGTACGGAGCTTTGTCCTGGGAGGTTTCAGGAGATATGCTGAGGCAGATCGGAGGGTGCGTGTTGAGGTCTGTGGGGTGAGAAGCGGGGGGCTTCACCATGGATACACTGGTGGGTAAGGAGGGAGACCTTGTACTCAGTCTTGAGCGAGACAGGAAGCCAGTGGAGTGATTTGAGGATGGGGGTGATGTGGTCATGTTTGCGCACCCTCAGCAGGATCCTGGCATCCTACCAGAAATATGTAATTCCAGTCTCCACAGGTGGTTGCAATCTGCTCATTTTACTGGTCAGCCAACCAATCACTAAACAGAGACTGATTGAAGGGGTTTTCCATCTGGGAAAAAAACCCTCTGCATCGGACATACCTGCAGTTTATCCTTCTAAGCTCCTTTGAAAGCCTGCTGTCTCCCCTGAGACGCATTTAAGTGATTGGAACATTCTTGATGATAATGGACCTCAGTCAGTCTCTGGGTCGCAGGCTGGAGGGCAGAGGAGTGACAAAGGGAGAAAGCATAATTAGCTGAATGGAAAGCACCCAAGAGGTTCACAGTAAATACCTGGACTTCAATAAAACAGCTGACGCCTCTTGGATGAAGAGAGAAACATCTTTTAGATGAAAACAGCAGACCCAGCTCCTTTATACTACCGTATTCTTGACATCATTATTAAGGAGTTAAAGCAGCGTTCCACCTCTAAATACTTTATATATCTTCCTTCCTTATATTATCCTCATGTAGGCTGGTAAACTGCACATCTGGGTCTGGTAGCTCTCTACATGATAAGCTGTCTTTTTGCAGTAAAGGATGCTTTTAGAACACTATCTCCACCTATGTGTCTGCTTCTTCCTGCTACTTTACCAGAAAAGGACAATGAGACATTGAGAGTGCTTGTCTCAGTTAATAAAAAACCACATTAATAGCTCCTCTACTGAGAGAGATCTGCTTGAACAGCTCAAACACAGCACAGGGATTTTGTGTGTTATGTCTTTTAGGCACATTTGTTGAACTCTGTTTTGTGTTTTTGCGATGTGCAGATGTATGCTTGTTCCATTATGTGAGTGTCACCTGTCTTCGAGTGGTTTTAGTGTTTTACCTACACACGTGTATTCACAAATGGTTGTTGCTGTCTGTTGCTGATGCCCACATTTCTCTCAGATGAGGCATTTATTTCGCAGTGATGTGTGAGGACTGTGTATTGAACCTTTTTTTGGTACTGACTAGTCTTGTTTACTCATTCTTTGATCAGATCGTTCCTGATTTAAATCAAAATTTCGCCACTTCCACACATTGTTGTATGTAACTCCCCTCACTCTCTCTCACGTTTCCTGTCAATCTATACAGTCAAACTATTAAATGAAATGGTATATGTACAGAAACACAGGTACCATACCAACACAAATATATAAGATCAAACTAAGCCCTGTGATGGAATGGCGACCTGTCTAAGGTGTACCCTCCCTCTCGCCCAATATCAGCTGAGATTGGCTCCAGCCCCCCCATGACCATGCACGGTATAGACGATGGATAGATGGATGAATGATCCCCACCAAAGCAAGGTTTAGTCTCCAGTTAGGAAACCAACAACCAATAAGAAAGCTGGAGAAACTCCTCTGCAGAAAAATGCTGCCGTGGTTTGACTACAGATATGCTGATCTGTAATGACCAGAGAGGAGCAGTGAAGTGTGAAAATATGTGATGAGATTCTATATTATGGAAATAAATTAAAACATGAGCCTTATTATTACAAATGTTATAAGCAACAATAAGCAACAACATGAACAAACACTCCTCAGGCATCTATTAGATCTTCATTATGATATTATGAGCACATCACATTGTTAAATGAAATTTAGTAGATCACCTTTAGAAACATTTCCAGAGGAACAGAAAAGATGAGTTGCAACTTACCAGAAAAATAGATAGCAATGCAGATTGATTTTCCAGCTTCCTCGTCAGTCATTAGTAACCTGCTGTGGTTTGCCAGGTGATCTGAGCTATCCAAACTTGAACTTTCTTCATATCAAGCTCTGCAACAAAAACACTGCAGCCATGTCGCAGCTGAAGATCTGACGGTGAATTCTAATGTGGCAAAACATTTAAAAGCTATCTATATGTAAGGAAATCTCATTTTTTTATGTTTTGCAGATACAATGCAGCTACCAGTGAGCGTGCTGATTGGCCTGTTGTGCCTGAGCCATGCAGGCGGTGTGTGGGGTTTTGCCCGTCTCCTGGATGACGTGGAATTACGCTCGGCTTTCTCCGTTGCACGTACCAACAGCATGGAAGGTGGGCCCAAGATGACTGTGACATTTGACACTGTTTATGTGAACATCGGCGGGGATTTTGACCCCAAGGCTGGCATGTTGCGCTGTCGTATCCCCGGGGCCTACTACTTCTCCTTCACAGTGGGAAAGTTTCCACACAAAGACCTGTCTGTGATGCTGATGAAGAACAGAAACGAGGTGCAGGCCATCGTCTACGAGGAAAACGCTGGAGAAGAAAGGAAGGTAGGTTTCAGACCTCTCAATCACCACACAGTTTCTCTTGACGGTCCCTCAATATAACCACATTAGTCCAACACCACCACAGCCTGTGGGAGCACTCTAGCGTATAGTTATTACTTTGCTGGCCAAAATATAACGTTAGGTGACAAAAATCTTCACTCAGTGGTCATCTGCCCTCTCGACCCTGCTGGTCTTGGTTGTCTTTTCCAGCTTATCTTTGGGATCCTGAAGAAGGTCTCCAGCACACCACTGTCCAAGTGAGGAGTAAAACCTTCATGCATAGTAATGCACACAAGGGCTCTGTCAGGGTTGTCGTCTGCGACAGCGTCCAACAAATACTGCCCATGCAGTTCCCAGGTAGCTCAGGTTCTGGATGGTCCCCGCCAGCCATATCCTCTTACATGGCTAATGCAGCCCCACGGCTGAATATCTGAGTCAGCCAAAACACTGTATAATGTATCCACGTCCATAATATCCTCTGCACTCACATTTTGGGATGCTGTTTTCGCTTTTGAAAATGTTGCAACACAAGCGAAGAGAACATGTTTTTATTTTTGAGCGGCATCTAGCCCGGCCCTAGCTACCCAGAGCCGAAATCAAAACGGAAATATCCTGTTATTCTTCTGTGACAACTGTAAGTGCCCGATCTGTGGTGCACATGCGCAGATTTTAACTTTTACGTCACTGCCTGACCCTAACCCCACGCGCATATGCAGAACGGATTGGGCAGGCAGCATGGATCGGGGCAACTCCAACTACATCACTGTACAACTGTCAAAGGCAGACAAAGGCGTGATTCTGAATTTTGGTCAGACACACCAGCTTCTTGCCACCTGCTTTCAGTTTTTATGCTAAGCTAAGTAACGCTAAGCCAACTGTTCCCTGGCTCCAGCTCCATGCACTAACACCAGAGTGGTAATGAACATCTCACTCGTGGCAAGAAAGCATATAAGTGTGCTCCCCAAATTTTTCCTCTAAGCAGGCTGTATGATTTTGACAGGTATCTTCATCAAGTCAGCCTCAAACAATAACTGAATTCTCTTTCAGGATGGATTTGTCCCTCTGAGGAAATGTTTACAAAGGTCTTTTATCATGTCAAAGCTCTCCAACTGTCTTTCAGTACACTATGGCTTTTATCACAGAGGGTAAATTTGTGCTGGGGTGGGGAAACAAAACAAAACTGAGGGGATTACCCACCAAATTCCCTTGAATGATGAGCTAGCTGCGTGTGGTAGATGATCGGATTATGTTTGTTGTTGGTGCCTTGATATAAAACAGACCTGAATATGACTCCCTAGCTGGGATACTAAAGTCTGCTTCAATCCTCAGGTGCAGAGCCAGAGTGTTATGCTGCAGCTGGAGTTTGGTGACACCGTCTGGCTTCGTCTTCATGGTGACCCTCGCTATGCCCTCTACAGCAACACCGGACACTACACTACCTTCAACGGGTACCTGGTCTACCCCGACATCTACGGCTACCAGACACACCACCACCAACACCACCCTGCCTTCAACTCCCAACAGCCCCAGCAAGATAACATCCCAGCGTTAGATAACAAGCAGGCCACAGAGCACGCCAGGTCTGGAATCAGAGAAACAGGGAAGGAGAAAGAGCTGCAACATAGGGAGGAAGAGGATGAGGATGAGGAAGAGGATGACCAGAGATCTGCCTTCTCGGTGGGGCGCACTCAGAGCATTGTGGGGGTAGACCAAGTGGGCTTGCCGCAGCACCAGCCAGTCAGCTTCGACACGGCATTCGTCAACATCGGAGAAGACTTTAACGTGACGAAGGGGGTGTTCACTTGCCGCGTCCCCGGGGCATACTACTTCGCCTTCAACGTGGGCAAGCTGCCTCAGAAGACGCTGTCCGTCAAGCTGATGAAGAACCATCTGGAGGTGCAGGCGATGATCTACGACGACAGCCAGGGTGAGAAAGCCCTACAGAGTCAGAGCTTGATGCTGTCGCTGAAACCAGGAGACACAGTCTGGCTCTACTCCCACCAGAGAGATGGCTTTGGGGCCTACAGCAACCACGCCAAGTACATCACCTTCACTGGCTTCCTGGTTTATCCAGACTTCCCCAACAACACCACCACTACCACCACCACCACCAGCCAATCATATGCAGACAAGAAACCCTAGCTGTAGCACATGGGCTAGGCACTGGACATTGTGGGAGGAATTCATGCAAAGTGGCAGAGTCTCAGAGTCCACAAAAGGCATTGGGCAGTTTCTGAGTTGTGGAGAATACACGTAATGAATGTTGCTTTGTGGTTGTCTTTGACACTTCTTCTTCTTATGAATTCCTTTGCAAAGGCACAGGGACCTAGGACTGAGTGCAGAGCGTAAATGAAAATCTCTTCAATTTCCATTTAATGGCTTCCCAGGATATGACTTCATCACATTCAAATGTGGAACCTTGATTTGCAGTAATGTGACCTCTGATTGAATATTTCTCTCTGTAATAAAAACTCAGTCATTACCAGCTCACCTCCGTGTCAGCTGAACTCATTTAAGTTGAGTGCAACAACCAAAACTCACAAGGTTAGCTTTTGCATTTCAATTCCTGGCATCTTTATTACAGCACAAAAACTATTTTGTGCCCACTGTTAGTACACCATGATAAAGTATTTTATAAACAAATAATTGCACTATGGGTGCAAACGTTGACACTCAGTCTTGCAGTTAGCATCTTCCATTGAAGTGAAAACAAAATGGCAGTTCTGTCTGATTATCAGTCTCAAAGAAAATGATCAAAATCTGATTCTGTGTTTAAGTTTCAGCTGACATGAAGGTGAGGAGGTCACTGCAGAATTTTCACTGTGAAGTGAAAAAATGCATTTGTTATCCTTGACAAAGACTTGGTGTTTCTGCTCGTATGTAAAAAGTCACTTTACTTTCTTTATGTCTTTAGAGGCATGTGAAAACAATATGAACAGTGTGTTTTGTGTCAAAATGAGTCTTTCTGTACTTTATTTCTTACCCTGATACTTGGCCACAGAGGGCAACAGGACGAAACTGACATAGTTTTGGAAAAATGCCAACTGCATATACACATATGTACTGGCTATATGACATATGTACTGACTGTTGACCACATGCCACCTCTAGGCCTGCGGGGATCTGGACCATAATTAGATTTCTAATTCTAGCAGCGTTTAATTCATTTCTTCAGATGGCGACCACTGTGGGGAAAATTGAATTGCTTCTCCCGGGCTATTATAATATGCATGTCTGTTTAATTTCACACTGCCGGGGAGAAAGATGATGCCGTTCAAATTGTGATGAACCTTGACTTCATGAAATCACCTTCTCTGTTGGAAAGGCACACCATGTGAATTGATACTTCAGTGGGACTGAACATCTGCATTTCTTTTTAGAGTTAACTGAAAGTGAAGTTCTGATATAAACTCTGGTCAAAAAACACCAGTTTACTGCAAGTAGGCCAGTTTACTTTTTGAAAACTCAAACAGATTTTTGAGATTTACTCATTGAGAGAGAGAGAGAGAGTACTGTTTAAAGTTTTATTAATTCAAATTAGAATATGTTGGACAAATTGTAGTCCCGTATATTCTAATTTGAATTAGAGTTAATTCACCTGCTTTCTGTTGCAACTTACAATCTCACTATATACTATTGAAATGAAGAGTTCACAATGGATCACGAAAGCTGGTGGAAAGTGATGCAGTACTCGTCAGCAAACGATTCCTCTAAAGGTACTGCGTTCGGTGATGCACAATAGCAATGCACATTAAAATTAGGTTTCTCTTGATATATTTACTACAAAATAGCAAAACCTGAAAAAGGTCAAATAAAATACCATCAAGATAAACCTGAAAATGTGATCAGACTGTGCAGTCTGATAGGTGAAAAGCTCAATCTTCACCTCACAGTGATGTCTTTGGCACCAGGAAAATGGTCTCACACTTACTCTGAAAACCAATAACAGACAAGCCTCGCCCCACCACAGTGTTACTAATCGACAATTTCCTGTCCTGTACGCATGCAGTGACTTCTAAGAAAGTGACAACATTTTGGACAATTTCTCCACAGTATGAAATTATACTGTGAGTGTGCCTCATTTCAGATAATAATATATTCTGTCCCAGTCTAACCCTCTGTGGTTTCTCTGCTTCAGCCTCAGTGAGCGAGAAGTGCACAGGAGTGGAACTATGATTGCTTTCAGTTTCAGTTTAAATCAGTCAGTGAAGGTGATACCTGTTAATAAATAAACAGAACTCATGGTAAAGTGAAGTGACTAGGGCATAACTCATTTGACACTCAGAAGCACTTGTGTGATGCATGCATGTAACTGAAAATACAGTGAATTAAAAAGATACTTGATGGCTGAACAGCCTCACAGGACCAGTCGCTGCCTGTTAACTGCGTATTTTTATTGTGTGAATTATCTGTACAGTTATTGACAATATGTTGGATGTTTCTGGTCTGTGCTTCTTTCTTTCGGACAATCCAGGTGAAAGATCGATCAGTGTGTATTAGAAACTATGTTGAGCAGACATGGGTCAAAAATGTGGTTGTAAGTAATTCCTGGTTGTTGTCCCAAAAGCACAAATACAACCATGACAGAAAAATAACTAAAAGAATATTAATAAAAAACAACATTTTGACCGATGTCTTGTGTTCTGGCTCATGTTGACTCTTTGAAATGTTTTAAATATATTTCTTACATGTGAAATGAATGCTTCAATAAAAATGTTTGACAAAATAAAAAAAATAAGAAATGTACAGTCTGAACTGTAATTGCATCCATGATGTAAACTCAGTCAGAAATCATGATCTGACAGATGAACAGCATTCACAGAAATTCAGAGCTGCTGGTTTTCATTCTTAAATTTTGTATTCTGTGCTGTGGTACCATCTGCTGGGCACTTCCGGTATGTTAGACTTACAAGGCAGCAAAAGTAAAGATTCAAAGAGGTCAAGAAGGAATATTTTTTAATTGGCTTCTTCCTGCGATAATGGGGTCTTCTTACATGATTGGCCTTTTTTTTGCTGATCAACTTTTTTCAGTCAAATCAGATCTAAACGCACTCAATGAGATTGGCAGAGTTTTTGAGCGTTAAACATATAATCATTCTAAAATGGGGTTTTTTTTGCTATTTTTTTTCTTTGTTGCTTATTTTGGTAATGTTATGGAGATTTTTGATGAATCCAGGTTTTCAGAGGCTTTAACGATACTTAATTTTTATAGTGATTAATTCAAACACTGAAATTAGCAAAGCATAAAATGTACAATACAAATACAATATATGGTATTACTAAGTATGTGGATACCCTTGGGTCTGCTTTTCATGCGTTATTCTGGGTCCCTTAGCTGCAAGTATGGGAAATATTATTTTAAACTAATGCTCTTGTGCCTGAATAGGAGCACGTCCCTGCCGCCGGTTTGTCAAAATCTGGTGAGAGCCTGAAACCAGAAGAGTGGAGGCTGTTGAAGCAGTAGATTAATGCCTATGGGTTTAGAATGAGATGTTCAGTGATCATATATAGGTTTAATGTTCGAATGTCCACATACTTTTTATATAAAGCATAGTTAAACTAGAAAATAAGCAGCCTTGCAAAAAGTACAGCTCAGAAAAATCTTTTGAAGATTGTTTTATTAGTATTTTTATTTACATAAATATTTCAGGTGGGTTTGTTCAAGGGGCTGGGAATCCCAAAATGACGCTGACAGACAGAACAAGGTGATGAGACACAGGGACATCATTTCTTCTCAGGGGTCTGATCTCCAGCCTCCAGTTTGGGTGCGACCTCTTTGGGCTCTCGGTAGGCGGGGAAAACCTCCCAGGGCGTGTTCAGGTCAAACTTCCTGAACTCCTGCGACAGCTCAACGGGCTCCGCCACCACGCGCTTCACCTCATCATCGTAACGCACCTGCAGAGGGAAACATGCTTCAGTTTGAAAACTGTTGTTGAATGTTTTATTTTTATTCAAAATAATGTCATTATTACCGATGATACATTTAAAGGACTAAAAACTGGACCCAAAAAAAAAAAAAAAACGGAATTATGATTTTTTACAACTATGTAAATAAACCACAAATTATTCTTTCCCAGCACAAACTATTAAGGATTTAAAAGGCTTATGGGAACCCTGAATTTATCATTATGAGCTCAAAAAAGAAATAATTAAATGCATGAATAATAAACAATCACAGGGTCCAGCAGAGTTTGAGATCTAAAGCGTCTGGGCACAGCTTCCATCCTGTCTGTCTTGTCTCGACTGACATCCTGCCAATACTACTACATATAGCTTTGGAGGATGCAGATGAATCACACATTGATGAAGCTGAAGAAAGATGAGTGCTGTACTGAGTGTGCAAACTGCTGGCAGAACTCACTTCTACGTATCCTGAGAGAGGGAAGTCCTTCCTGAAGGGGTGACCCTCGAAGCCGTAGTCTGTCAGAATACGCCTCAGGTCCGGGTGGTTGGCAAAG
Source organism: Micropterus dolomieu (assembly GCF_021292245.1). NCBI lineage: Eukaryota > Metazoa > Chordata > Actinopteri > Centrarchiformes > Centrarchidae > Micropterus > Micropterus dolomieu. Next base: position 4,014,753 of record NC_060169.1, on the reverse strand, counting down.
AACACGCCATACATGTCCCATACCTGTATAAACACAAACACACTTTTACCTTTTTTTTGTCTGTGTCGCTGCCAGAAACAACACAGACTATTTTACTGTGATTGTGTAGAAAAGATGAAATAAACACCGCAATGAATCTTCAGGCTGCAGGTTGTGACTTACCTCCCTCTCGTACCAGTTGGCAGCCATGTGGACCTGGACAGCAGAGTCCACTGGTGTTAACTCATCTGTGTACGTCTTAATGCGGATACGAGAGTTGTAGCGCAGCGACAGAAGGTTGTACACAATCTGTAAACCACACACGCACACATCACCACAAAACATTCAGACAGCTTGTTTAGATATAATCTTAGATTACCAGGACGGCACGTACATATTCTAATTCTAACCATTTAACATTTAGCTTGAGAGGAGAATGTGATTTTATTGAATAAAGACAAATAGTGCTTTCCTGACAAAGTGTTGCTGTTTAGTTCAGAGTACAATTAAAGCTTTTGACTGTAACAGCACTGCTGCAACACTAGATAGATGTGACATAATTAGCCATGGTTGGGTATCATTATAACCTGAAGTGATCATGGTTAAACTGTTAACTGCAAACAGATAAGGACAGTGAGGAGGTTTGCCCTGGAAATGTAAAGTCGCAAAATTACAAATATCTCTCATCCCTCAACAGAATTTTCTCTTCACATTTTTTGATAGTATAATGACTTTACAATTCCATTATACATCATCCAAGATGTTTTTCTGCATTTAAAAATTGAAGCGCTCACGTGTTTTGCTAAAAACACATTTTAGTAATTATGAAGCGCTTTATTTCAGAGGTAAAAATGTTGGGGTAGGAACAAAAAGTTAAATGACAAAACATGTTTCTAGGCGTGTGTGTGGTGTGACTGCTACCTCAAAGCGGTTCTGCCGTGTCGGGATGTCGACAGCAGTCAGGTCAATCATGTTCCTGAACTGGGCGTTGGTGTGGTCTCTCAGGAAAGTCAACACAGGGATCACTCCGTCAGGATGGATCATCACCTCCAGCTCATTGTAACAGGACACCTGCACAAAAACTCATTTTCAAACCATCTGCATGTTTCTGAAATTTAAATATTAGTGTAGTATTTTAATTGTAAACAGGGGATACTGTTAAGATCAGTTTTAAAAACCCACAAATAAAAACACAAAACTGACAAAAACCGGTTCTGATTTCAGTAGAAGTGTGCTTTTTAGACAACCACATACATACGTTCTTCAACCTGCAAGAATCTCTACTGCACCAGTACGGACCCAGTAGTTGAATGTAACTAAATACATTCACTCAAGTACTGAATGTTCCTTTATGGGTTGAGGAAATTCTCCTACTTCTTAAACTAAATAAACCTTTGTATGAGCTGGAAAATGCATCGTGACAAAGCTGAAAACAGGGCCGTTTCCCTGAGCTCATGAAAAGATGACTTGTAGAGATACAGGGGCAGAGAGAGGCAGGGCAAGCCGGTGTGTTTAACTGAGGTGTAGGTCTCGTGTGTATCTGAGTGTGTGGAGAAGAGAAATCCGAGGAAGGTGCAAAGCATATTTCAAATTTATAATAATAATAATGTTCGGGGTGATCAAAACCTGCTTTTACATGGCGGCATACTGTGAAAAATTTAGATTTTTTCACAATGCCTGCCCAATGTCGTGATGTCTGTCAGCCATCTCTGTTGGACGATGGCATCGTCTTTTGGCCCAACCCTAATTAAGCGTAAACATCCACCACAGTAAAATGCAACAGACAATACATGCAATTAATGTAGCAGCAATATTAATCCAGAAATATCAGAACAGTGAAACACTTGACAAGGAACATTTTACTGAAATTTTACTTCTATTAATTTAAGTAAATTTTGCTGATAATACTTACAAACTTTTACTGAAGTAGTTTTGCATGTAGGACTTTTACTTGTGCAGTATTTTCACAATGTGGTAATGGGACTCTTACTTACGTCAAGGATCTGAATACTTCCTCCTCCACTGACTGTACCAAGTCTGACACTAGCCTGTGACGCATCAGCTTTGATTTACTAACTATTACCAAACAGTACGTAGATACATGAGTCATGATTTCAAATTGTCATCTTGGTTAATTCAAATATTAGGCTACATACTGCGACTTTAATGCTCTTACACAAACTGCACACCTAAGGTCCTTTGGTCACTCAAGCAGGGAGTAGCACAAGGGGAGTACTGTGATACTCTGAGCATATGAACTGACCTGGACCTGCTGGACATATTTGGGCATAATCTCAGCCACATACTCCCCAAACGCTGCCAGCTGGTTGTGAGTGACGGCATCCTTGGGCCTGACGGTGGCTGCATGAAGGACAGAGGAGAAAAGAGGTTAACAATGACTGAATAACGCAGCTATGGCTCTCCATGACAGACAGGTTTTATCTTATTGTACCATCAACTCATCATTAACATTGCAAAATACGTTGCGTGTGACATTGTTTATTGTGCTTGAATGTGTGCGCAACATTTTTGGTTTTCTTTCAAGTGAATATGTGATGTGGAAATTAATCAAACAACAAGTCTTTACGTCAGCACAGGTTCAAACTTTTGTCATGTCAACAACACTGTGTTTTCAGAAGACTCTGATCTGGATTAAAAGAATGTCAAAGACATAGCTCTCATTTTGTACAACCCAAGAATAAAAATATAAACATGTTTTTGCATATGATAATAGAAAATATTGGGGAAATGACATTAGTGTAGACAAATAAAACTGAAACTGTAAAATACAACTTTTGGTTCATGTTATACAAATCTAGGAAACAGATTATGCAGAAATTATTCATGCAGCAGACAGAATACATATAAGTTTTTTATCCAGATGGTTAGAGGAGTCTGGAAATACAACAGCTTTAAGTGTTATCTTTCAGGAAAAACCGACGCTTAGCTCTGTGACTTCAATCAAATGACAGTTACAGCCAGATTCATCTAATATGGAGAGACCTGGGACTCCGGAGCTCCTCTGGTAACACCCCTCATCACGCAGGACCCTTCTTGAAGAAGTTATCCTGTGCTTTAATGGTCCACGCTCACAAATTTTCAACAAACTAGAATAAACCAATTGACTCGCATTAAGCCTTGAGCTTTTGGGGCCCATTTAAGTCTAGGGACCCAGGGGAGTTGCCCACTTTGGCCAGTTGGTAACGCAGCCTTGTTGATGGTACACGAGAGGCACAAATTCAGGTTTATGAGAGTTAAGAGAGAGTACAGTAAGTTCTAGTGTGTAACGTTACTCACGACTGGTCTCAGTGGTGGAGCTCTGCAGCCTGGTCTGCTGCTGGAGAAGACATGAACTCCTTGCAACTGGAAGAAGAAGAAGAAAAAAAAAAAAGCAGGATGAAGAATTCATCTACATTATTAGCCTACACCTTTATTTTAACAGGCAAGTTAATTAATATTAGGTTCTTATTTACAATAACGTGGCAGGAGACAAAAGGCCTCCAGGGAATGGGATTAAATACAATAACATAAACAAATAGAAGATACAGAACGACGACAAACTTTAAAGGAAAAAAAAAAACAGACACAAAGACACCAAAAAACCAAATGAAAGAATAAAAAAAACAGAGAGAATAGGCACTAACGTTACAGCCATTGCAATAGTTAGACGAAATGTTAAAGACAGCAGCAGGACAACAGGACACAACCATGTAACGTTATAGCATCACATGACAAGTGTCTACAGAGCTGCAGAGGAACTGGTGTAATGTGCAGAACAATAACTAGCAGAAACTCGTCCCACATCCACTCAGAACACGTCTGTCACATTTACAACATAAGCTTCCCATCGTGCCTGTTACTCGGCTCCTTGCAGGGAAACGTCTTGCTAGCATTGGCTAGCTCGAAGGTCAAACCTCAGACATTTTATCGGGTGAAAAATGACACCGTGTAGTTTTCATTGCCAAGCAAAGGCACACCTACTCAAACGGATTCCTGCAGCAAACGTCGTGTACAAGCTCAAACGCGTTTCGACTCATAACTTACCGTTAAAACTCTTTCCAAGACCTCCGCGGACAAGCCGTACCAACGACGCCGCCATGTCTGCTCTGTGGCCGCTCTTCTTCGGGCAGAGACGCGGCTGTTACCGGTGTGTCGCCTCCTGATGGGCCGGAGGAGAAGTACACATTACCTGATGAGACCCTCCTAAAGAAAACATAATTGAGGTATCAAATAACATTAATGTAGACAAAAAAAAACTGATTACACAACTTTAATCACTTTTTGGTTCATGTCATACAAATCTAGCAAAAAGCTAGATTTAAATTAGTCATGCAGCGGTTAGAGTAAATATGTATTTTTCCAGATGTTTAGACGAGTCTAAGAACTCAATACAACAGGTTTAAGTGTTGTTACATTACCGTCTATGGCTTTAAAGATCATCTGGGATTTATCTGTCAGAAAAACAGATGCTTAGCTCTGTGACTTGAATGGGCAGCTTTACCTGCGATATCTTAAGGACCTTATCCTGCCCCATTTGAAACTGTGCTTTAATGATCCACACTCACACAACACACTAGAATAAACCAACTGACTCACAGTCAGCGTTGAGCTTTTGGGGCCCATTTAGCTGTAGGGACCCAGGCCTGTTGGTAACCCTGCCTTGTTGATGGTACATGAGAGGCACAAACTGGGGTTAATGTGAGTTAAGAGAGAGATCGGTGGGCCCCTGCATTAAATAAAATATTTCCCCTTGAAATGCCATCGCCACCTCAAGTTCATCCACATCCCTCTAGACTGGTGGAGTGCCTCACATTATTTTTTACATCAACTGACACCAACACAGTCAGAATTACTTTAAATCCCCAAATAAAATTGTCGTATAGTATTATGAACATATGAACTAAGTAAAAGTATTTTCAGCAAAATGTACTCAAAGTATCAAAAGTAAAAGCATTCGTTTGTCACTATGGGCCTGGTTTATGTTGTATCATTCTATTAATGTCATTATTATAGCGTCATTAACATGTAAACAGCCCTTCAGTGTTATAGCCAGTTGAGGCTATAAACCGGTTCTGGTCCTGAAAATGCAGTCTCTTGTACTGCAGCTACATGCTACTTAGTTGAGGTGGAGCTCGTTTTAAATGCTTTAGATACTTATGGGTAATTTTGTTTATAATACAGAATCGTACTTTATATACAGTGGGGAGAACAAGTATTTGATACACTGCTGATTCTGCACGTTTTCCTACTTACAAAGCATGTAGAGGTCTGTAATTTTGATCATAGGTACACTTCAAATGTAACAAAATCTAAAACAAAGATCAAAAAGTATTTGATCACCTACCAACCAGTAAGAATTCCAGCTCTCACAGACCTGTTAGTTCTTCTTTAAGAAGCCCTCCTGTTCTCCACTCGTTACCTGTATAAAAGACACCTGTCCACACACACACTCAGACAGACTCCAACCTCTCCACAATGGCCAAGACCAGAGAGCTGTGTAAGGACATCAGGGATAAAATTGTAGACTTGCACAAGGCTGGGATGAGCCCTTAGGCAAGCAGCTTGGTGAGAAGGCAACAACTTTTGTTGTACTTAGTTCCTCTTCAGCTCTAGCTAAAACTGATGTGGTTCAGCTTATTGCATATGAAACAGCAGTGCTGTCAGATTCCACGCACACACTGTATTTGCCAGTAATACCTACATTACTTTAAATAAAGGAGCATAACACTACTAGACAAGTTTTCTCATTAATATTTATTTAACATCATTGTGAGTAATTTATTTAGTTATTTAAAGTTATGAGGCACCATAGGGGAAGATGAGAAATTGAAATAAACTGCTGAATTAAGCACTAAAATGTTCTCGTCTTGTTGTGCCACTGCAGTCCTAACGCAACAAGCACACTGCAATTTGATTAATAAAAGTGTTTATTATTATGGTCAAACAGTATGGCAATGTTGTCTTGCTTGAAACTGCTTTTGGCTGAACCAAGATGACAGGATGAGATTTTGTTTACATTTCTTTTAACATAAATCTAAACTTATATGTTGTGAATTAACTACAGAAACATTGCCATTTTCCAGAAAACTCATGAGAATTTAATTTAGAAATGTAGAGGGAAAAACAAATAGTTTAGTATTTATTTTCTGTGGGTAAACATTCTGACATGGAGGATTGTACAGAGCTCTGAGTCCAGTCTTCCAGCTGCTGTAGGAACATAATGAGGTCTGAGCGGCCGCCCTGCGTTCTCAGCTGGACGGTTCACACACCTGCTGGTAGTATTTCCTCAGCATGTCCAGCTGAGCGGAGCGCACCAGGATGTGCGGTCGAACGGACGCCAGCTTCTGACAGGCTTCCTCTGGAGTCCAGCAGTGTAACTGTCAGCAGAAAAAAGCAAAGTCAACATTGTGTGCAGCCACACTGCAAAAGTGCTACTCACTGTGTGACTGAATAGATAGTTAGGACCAGTAGAATCAGTATTGATTAATCACTTCGAAAAATTGCGGAATCTTCTTTATCTTGATACCATTTTTACTGTCACCATTGACGTTGAAATGAAACAAAGACTTTGAGTAGAAGCTGTTAACTTTACATTCATATTGGTGAACAGTACATGTAGTCCTTTTTTGTACAGCCAACATATTTCATTGCACTGTTAAAGTGGTATTTGTCTGTCCCCTCAGTTTATGTGCTAACATCTACTCTAACTGATTAAGGTTGGAGGGCAAACAGCAGGGGACGAACAAGACCCCAGTTGTGTACTGACCCGAATGAGGTATGCAGCAGCCAGCGTAGCGCTGCGGGAGCGTCCAGCCTTGCAGTGGACGTACACGCTGGTTCCCTGCTCTCGGTGTTGCAGGGCAAACTCCACGCCTCGGTGCAGGTTCTCCAGGCTGGGAACGCCGGTGAGGTCAACGGTGCTCAACCTAAGCTGCACCACCCCTGCAGCCCGCCACTCCTGCAGCCAGCATCAAGCACATCAAATCAACTTGTCATTTAAGAATGACTGGAATTTGTAGAGGAAGAGGCCGACCTTAGTACTGTTTACAGTTAGAAATCAACCTGTGGTGCTCAACAGTCTGGTTTCCAGATCTCAGTAGCACTTTTATGTTTACCATGGGTCCAGGATGTCTGGTTACACCTCACTCTGAGGTGTACAATTGTCATGTCCTGCCCCAATGGAAGTGTTAAACCAATCTAAGGGTGAATGTCACAATTATCAATTTATCTGGTGATTTATTTTGTTGATTAATGCAAAAGAAACTACTTTAACAATCAATTGTTGAATGGCTAATCAATGCTATAATCCAATCACCTGTAAATCAGCTGATTTATTTCACCTGACATAATCAGAAATAAACACTTGGATGAGATGTGGGTGAAGGAAACAGTAAAATTGACACTTTAAAACTGGCTGATTTCTTGTCTTTTACTTTATCAATACTGTTATATTTCTAAAGAAGTGACAAACTTGCTAGTCTAGCTTGTCACATCGCAATAATTGACACAAACAACTAATTGCTGCAGTGTTGCTGTATAACGTTTGAATTTTCACACAGTATGTCTGCCTGGTTGAACTTCAAACTTAAGAGTGGAATGTGAAGTGAACTCACCTCAGCTGAGTTACAGAAATATTTGGTCTCAAACATCTCATTCATGGTGATAACCCCTCGAACATTTTCTTCTTCCACCAGCTGCAACACAAGAAATGGGAACCTCTACACATTTGATATGTGAACAATTTAATATCCACCAAATGTAAGATTTGGACATTACAATGACTACTTATAATATACAGTCAGCTTTAGGACTTGCAGGATACTGTGCATCCTGAGCAGCTACCAGACTTGTATGCATTTAGAGATTTGGGTCTGGGCTAAAATTTCAGCACTACAGGGAATCCAAACATTAACAACTGAGAATTTTATTAAAGTAATACCCAAAGGAGACCCGTGAAACAAAGTGTGACCACGAAATATACTGTAAAAAGATGCAGGGGGGAAAGGGCTGTAAAAGACAGTACATTCGTTTAAAAATGCAGTGTCACCTTTTTGTGTTCACTTCACCAAAGTAAAGGAAATACAACAGACATACTCATGGATGGGTCAAAATTATTAAATGTAAAATAAGTCATAATTATAAAATATCATGTTTAGAAGCTGAAAAATAAATATATATTTAAAATATTTGCTGCTTACTTCTGTTAACTACTTTAAATGTGATCTCATACTCATGGCTTAATATCTCATTATTTTGAGTTCTCTTATGGTTCCGTTTCCCCTGGTAAAAAATTAAAATACAACAGGAAAAACACCACAGAGAGAGAGAGAGAGAGAGAGAGTCACTGGTCAACATCATCATCAGTACACAGTCTCACAACAGCTGCTCTAAAAACTTCCTCCTTTCCTAGTTAATTTAATTCTAGGCTTTGACATGAGAGAAACATACTGTGGGCTTGGTCCATCGTTAGATACAGAGGCTATTTTGTTTGGCAGTCTGACCTGTGCGGTCATGGATCTGAAGGGCAGCGCTCCGAGGATCACGGTCTCGTCCACTCTGTCAAACCACCGTCTCGACGTCACCTTCTCCATCACAACATTGTAGGCTAAAGTCGGGTAGAAGAGCAGCCTTGCTAACGCTCCGGACATGGCTGAGCTATTCAAAATAAATTATATAAAAACGGAGCTTTCAAAGTCGGGCAGCTGTTCATTACATTGCTACACAATGTTAGTGAGCGCAGGGACGGTCAGCGCGTGTTGCTTCTTCTGTGGATGTGTTATCAAGTTCCTCCTTCGGCAGGCTTTTCCGGTAACAACACGACTTCCGGCATGAATCCTTCACAGTAAAGTCCGCGCAATCCACAAAGTCTGTGACCCAGAAAGGCACTTAGCAATCCTGAAGTTAAACACAGCCACATATTTTATTTACTTGCATTTTGAGGTCTTATTACTGCAATGCAACTGCACTCTAAATGTATGCCTGGTCTATTCATTTGTATTGCATTACACTGTTAAGGTAGTGTTTTTTGTGTTCCCTCTATTTATGTGCTAACCATCCAGGTTACTTAATTGATGTCGAGGTTGGAGGGCAAACACCATGGGAAGAAGAAGAAGAAGAAGAAGAAGAAAAATAAGTTTTATTTATATAGCGCCTTTCCAGAGCTCAAGGTTGCTTTACATGGTACATTTACACACTAACACACAACTTACAATCATATAGGATACATATAGTCACATTTAAACGAAATACATGTTAAATAACAATAACTTTTAACCAGAACAAAGAAATATGACCACATTACTCCTATTTTAGCTTCATTACACTGGCTCCCAGTATGTTTTTAAAATTCTATTGATCACTTTTAAAGCTCTTCATGGCCTCTCGCCTTGTTATATTTCTGACCTTTTAGTCCCATACGCACCAGCACGTACCTTGAGATCCCCGGGCAGAGGTCTGTTGTCTGTTCCAGAGTCTCGACTGAAAACTAAAGGGGACAGAGCGTTTGCTGTCAGGGCCCCGAGGCTCTGGAACAGCCTGCCCGAGGAAATCAGGTCGGCTGAGTCAGTGAACTCTTTTAAGTCCCTTCTTAAAACATACTTTTATAGGAGAGCCTTTCCCGATCTTATTTGACTTTATTTTATCCCTTTTATTTTATTGTATTTTACTAATTTTATATTTATCTTAAACATGTATTTTAGTCTTTTCAATGTTTTCTTGCTTTTATC
>NC_060169.1:4003858-4004949 GCF_021292245.1 Micropterus dolomieu | reverse complement strand
TTTGCTGTCAGGGCCCCGAGGCTCTGGAACAGCCTGCCCGAGGAAATCAGGTCGGCTGAGTCAGTGAACTCTTTTAAGTCCCTTCTTAAAACATACTTTTATAGGAGAGCCTTTCCCGATCTTATTTGACTTTATTTTATCCCTTTTATTTTATTGTATTTTACTAATTTTATATTTATCTTAAACATGTATTTTAGTCTTTTCAATGTTTTCATGCTTTTATCTTGTATTGTTTTTGTATTATTGTCTCTTGGGTATTATTGTCTTTACACTTGTTAAAGCACTTTGTAACTTGTTTTTGAAAAGTGCCCTACAAATAAAGATTATTATTATTATTATTATAAATAGATATGTTTTTAACTGTGTCTTGAATGTAGCCACAGATGAAATATTTCTAAGTGAAAGGGGCAGTGAATTCCATAATTTTGGAGCATTAACACTAAATGACCTTCCACCTACTGTAGACAACCAGAAACGAGGGATGGACAATAAACATAAAAATAAAGTTTAGTTGATCTGAGAGATCGTGCAGGGCGGTAGGGGAAAAGTAGATCAGACAAATATGGGGGTGCAAGACCATTTAATGCCTTAAATGTTAGAAGCAATACCTTAAAGTGGATACGCGATGCCACGGGTAGCCGGTGAAGGTCATGAACCACCGGAGTAATGTGAGCAGAACGCCTGGTGGAGGTGAGAACTCTTGCTGCTGAGGGACACGACCTCCCATCAGTTATGTACTGATCCAAAAGAGGTTTGTATCCATTTCCTATTTTAAAAAAACACATAACCCCCCCACAGAGAACAATCTGGCCTCTTTACTTCTACACTTTCCCCCCCTAAGCAATGCAGGATTTGAATGAGAATGAAAACTAGCCTGATTGCATAACATTGCCCTGAGGCGACAAAACCAAAACTACAACTACAAATAAAAAAAAAAGCCACAAAACTATTTCGTTGCCTGAGGGCAACGCCGTGCAGTAGAGGGTTACTTGATTTTTATTGCTTATTGGTTTTGAATGTCCTTCTAATGCTTTTCTTTAACTCGTCTGTGTTTGAAATGTGCTGTATAGCCAGAAAACCTCACAACCTTT
>NC_060169.1:3981724-4003758 GCF_021292245.1 Micropterus dolomieu | reverse complement strand
ATGGCCTCTCGCCTTGTTATATTTCTGACCTTTTAGTCCCATACGCACCAGCACGTACCTTGAGATCCTCGGGCAGAGGTCTGTTGTCTGTTCCAGAGTCTCGACTGAAAACTAAAGGGGACAGAGCGTTTGCTGTCAGGGCCCCGAGGCTCTGGAACAGCCTGCCCGAGGAAATCAGGTCGGCTGAGTCAGTGAACTCTTTTAAGTCCCTTCTTAAAACATACTTTTATAGGAGAGCCTTTCCCGATCTTATTTGACTTTATTTTATCCCTTTTATTTTATTGTATTTTACTAATTTTATATTTATCTTAAACATGTATTTTAGTCTTTTCAATGTTTTCTTGCTTTTATCTTGTATTGTTTTTGTATTATTGTCTCTTGGGTATTATTGTCTTTACACTTTGTAACTTGTTTTTGAAAAGTGCTCTACAAATAAAGACAATAAACATAACAATAAAGTTCAGTTGATCTGAGAGATCGTGCAGGGCGGTAGGGGAAAAGTAGATCAGACAAATATGGGGGTGCAAGCCCATTTAATGCCTTAAATGTTAGAAGCAATACCTTAAAGTGGATACGCGATGCCACGGGTAGCCGGTGAAGGTCATGAACCACCGGAGTAATGTGAGCAGAACGCCTGGTGGAGGTGAGAACTCTTGCTGCTGAGGGACACGACCTCCCATCAGTTATGTACTGATCCAAAAGAGGTTTGTATCCATTTCCTATTTTAAAAAAACACATAACCCCCCCACAGAGAACAATCTGGCCTCTTTACTTCTACACTTTCCCCCCCTAAGCAATGCAGGATTTGAATGAGAATGAAAACTAGCCTGATTGCATAACATTGCCCTGAGGCGACAAAACCAAAACTACAACTACAAATAAAAAAAAAAGCCACAAAACTATTTCGTTGCCTGAGGGCAACGCCGTGCAGTAGAGGGTTACTTGATTTTTATTGCTTATTGGTTTTGAATGTCCTTCTAATGCTTTTCTTTAACTCGTCTGTGTTTGAAATGTGCTGTATAGCCAGAAAACCTCACAACCTTTAGCTTTTGAGACAGACCAATGAAAGACAGCCAGGTGTGTAAAAATACACTGAAGAATGAAGGCTAGTCTGGCAGCCGGTTGAGCGAGTAACAAGACAGTAAAAGCAGACAGAAGTCTGATTGTTATTTCACAACAAATTCAAAACCTAATGAGACAAAGTCAGATACCATCTATTCATATCCACTGGTGTTTAATGAACACTGATTTTACTTAAACAAGCAGTTTACATAAATGTTATTTAGTTAACAGTGGTCTGTCTTGTAAGCTAACCTCAACTCAACCTTCAGCTGTTTGTTACTACAGTTGATAGTTTAACTTGAAGCTGTTGTCATGACTAAACTCAGTTGTTAAAGTGTAGGTTCAGTTTTCAGATCTGGTGAAAATGTTGATTCCCATTAGTGATTTCAGTAATATTGCATTTACTGCACTGATTAGTATTTAGCTTTAGTTTAGAGATGAACCACTCTTCTTTAGCTTGCGTACAAGACTTATCACAGTCCGATAGGTAAATCATTAAAGCCTTCAATCAGAGGAATCATAGAGGAATCTGCTGACACTAAGGTCAGAGGTTGATCTACTGAAAGTTATTTATAATCCATGCCATCTCTCACGTTCTTTTGGCTATATTTCTCGTGGCTACAGCTGAGCCAAAAATACTATAGTAAAATATAAGTCAGGTATCTCTAATATAAAGTTTGTGAAACCAGAACAGATAAAACACCATGAAGCAACATGTTTGATTGTGAAATCTGTCTACACTGTGGCACAACATTCATTCACATCTGACAAACTTCAAACAAATGTGTTGATGAGGTTGAATTGGTCAAAATTCTGAAAAACAAGCTGGAGTACGGACTTTCAAAGATACTGTAGTATGTATAAAGCTCAACAGTATTTGCTAATTCTCTGTGGCAAATTTGAAAACTATTCTTACGTGAAAACATGTGAATGTGTATGTTGTTGTGTACAACACAAGTTTGGGGCTAGAACAAAAATGAATAAATGGAAAACTAAATCTTTGTCCCATCTTAAAGAAATTAGTGAAAATGAATTTATTTTATTTTGACAAGCTTTTCCAAATCAGCCATGATAGTGTAATGAATCGATGTGATTCAGGTATATTTCATTTATACAGCACCATTATACAACATACTTTAACTAAAGGCCTTAACGGCCTGTTTAAACTAACTAACATCTTTGTCAAACAGCGGAGTTTATGTGAAGAGAACAGCAGATACAGAAATATATACAAATGCATGTATAAAACAGATTTGGATGGAACAGTCAGTGTGTGTAAAATTACACTATGCGCGGGTATATATTTTCTAAAAAAAAGTGCACAGTATTCATAATACATTTGGCCTGTAACCCCAGATTGCATAACTTCAGAAACCTTCTTTTGTTTCTCTTTTTTAAAAAAAAGTGCAGTACAAGATGCAGACATTTGTCACATCTCAATAACTGACAAAACTGAGAGAGCCAAAGTAGTGTTTGTTTAACTTAGGATACAAACACATTTCTTCTCTTACAGACAGTGATAGACCGGGCAAAGATTCGCCAATGCTGAAGACAACACGCTCAACAACTGACAACAGATTCCTTGTTTATCACGGGTTTAAAACTGAATATATTATTACCTTCATTTACAATTAAAAACAGATAGCAGGGCAAAGTAGTGATCTGTTTTAGAGATTAGAACGTCGTTGAAAGGGCTACCATGTGATAGCCGTTGCAGTCACCGTCAGAGTGGAGAGGTCAAAGGTTTGTGGTGGTGGAGTTCAGGATGTCGTGCTGGATCTTGGTGTTGGAGGCCTTTGACAGGTCTCGCTGTGGAAACAAGAAAGCAGCCGTTAAGTTTGATTCCTCGTATGTAATGTGACAATACGAGGAAGAGGACACTAAGAAGCAAACTTGCCATCAATAAACAGGAGCTTAACAGTTTCTAATTATTATGAAATGACACACTGAAGGTTGTTAGTGTGAATTAGACAGAAGATAATCAGACGGACGGACTGATGCACGAGTGATTCCTTTCAATTAAACATATCATTAAGTTATTCGCATCAAGCCATTTTAATTTTTCTTTAGGTGTTGACATTAGGGCTGCAGCTAACAATGATTTTAGTAATCAAAGCTTCTATAGATTATTTCCACGATTCATCGATGCGTCGTTTAAGAAGTACTTTGCTTGGCGGTGGCACGCCCCCCACCCCCGGTAACAAACATCACATAAAGGCTCACGCAGACTACAGGATTTTCAGACGACACAACTTGCCATCATGTGACGGGAGTCTTGAAGTCGTTGTGGCGTTCACACTACGTGACTGATTGGTGACAGGGGGTCACACACTACACGAGCTGACAGCAACTCTGTCACCTGACGCTGGTCTCCAAACCACTTTTATCAAGAAAACACATGTGAAATGTGAAACGTGAAATGAGCGATCCTGCACACGAAACAGCTGTTGGTTGTTAACATAAAGATGGCGATTATAAAGACAAAGAATCTGGGTGAAAGGCTGGATTAGCACACGCAGGTAGCAGGGATTGTCTGAGCTACAGAGAGCTGCAGGGGAGTTAAAAGGTGCAGCTCCCCGACACCCGGTTAACTCTTGACTGTGAGGTTACAACTCACAGAGAAAAGGAGAACAACAAACGCACGCGCGCACATTTTCAGCTGAGGACTGCGGCTTACTTTGGCTTCAACTCAACAATCAATCATGATTTCAGTTAAATGCTAAAGTTACAGTTACCTTGTCTGTGGTCGCTGGCAGAACACCGGCTGCTTTCTGATCAGGTGCCGTCGTGCTGTTGCCGAGGCGACATAAGTTGTCTTTTACGGTGGACGGACTGTAACATTACAGAGTTGTTTTCTTTTGGCTTGAAATAATCCCATACTTTGGACACTTTCTTCTTTGTCCCTCACTATTTTCTCTCTGTTCCTCCACTTTGTAAATAGCGCCAGCATAATTACATCCTGTTCACAGCGTAAGCGCGATGTACGACAGTAATAAATCCATGTAAACCAGTGTGCTTTATAGTTATATGGATTAAACGAAGGCATTATTTAATGATAACGTTTCAGCCCTAGTTGACATTTGATTTCTATGTACCTATTTTTCCTGTACCTACAGGGTACTTTTACTTAGTGATTCCTACCTACCCCAAAACTGGTTAGAAATTGCTGTTTACATAAATGTAGTTCGAGTTACTTTGTCTGGGAAACCCCCCCCCCACATATTTTTAACGCAGTAATAATTTATACCTGCTAAGTGTCCATGTTCAGCACGTTATGTTGCTCGTCAACAGTAATTTTCTCTTTGATTAGAGGCATGCAATTACTGCAAGTTAAAAGGGGATTAGTCCGAATTACACAAGGTTTTAGGGTTCCAAACACACCTTGACTGAACAGATTCAGGGTTGACCAAGTCCCTCTACAATATAAATTTACATCATTAGCATTCGTACATCAGAAAGTTCTACAGTACACTTAAATGTGTTATTGCGCAGAAATGAGGAAAAAGATCTGGAGAAAATAGTTTAGAGACAAAGGTGTAAATTACCACAAACTCTGAATATGTGCTGGCAACAGAGGTTATGCTGAAGTTACGCTGTGGAGTAGCGGGGGTCAGCAACGCACCACTCAGAGGGGTCCCCTTCAGCTGAGCCTCATTCTCCTTGTTACAGCCTAGCAGGCGTGAGTGGGGAGGTTTTCCACCACCCGGTGTCCGAGCTGCTGGACACTAGAGGACACATCAGACCAAATATCCTCTTTAAGAACAGAGTACAGCAAATTTTAGATTTAAATGGATAAAGAACCAAATCAAGGCAGAAAGCAACAGCCCCACATCACTCAAGAGTCAAGTGCAACAAGCAAGAAATAACATTTACTATTTCACACTCAGCAGTCAAATTCAAGCACATTCCAAGCACTTTCAAGGAAGCAACATAATATTTCTCTCAAAGCCTTTATCATCACATCTAAATTTTTAGATTGATTTCATATTAACTTTGATTTTAATACTGTATATTTATATGGATTTCATATTAACTTTGATTAATGATTTTAAAAGATTTGTTTGGATCATGGTTACTTCATGTTTGCCAACTTCGACAACAGAAAAATATGTAAAATATGCCAAACAAATATGACGACAGGGTCGTTTCTTTTGGTTTCCATGAGCTGATGTGATTAACTGTTGCGATGAAACACCAGATTATGTTGAAAATCAAGCATTTGTCAAGGAGTATATTTGAATTCAAACATACTACATATGAAGACACAACAGTTAAATTAACTTTATGCAGTGTTACACAATTCTATGCAATTAGGCCACATTTTACCATGAAGTCAGTTGTCTATCTGACTTAATATCCCCCCCTTTTCATTCACAGGTTTGCAGTCTGATTAAGATCTTGCGAGTCTAAATGTTGTTTTCTAGAAAGTTAGCTGGGAGTTTGAACTGAACATGCAGATTCTTTTTCTTTTTCTATAGGCTTGATGTGTGTATAACTTCTACTTCCTTCAACTAGAAAATGAAACCAACCTTGTTTGCTGAGAGAGGTGGGCGGGGCACAGGTGAGCGACAGACAGTTCCACCATAGGCAGAGCGCATGGTGCTGTTAGAGGTGGCGCTAGAAATGCTGGAAGTCCCGTTAAACTGATGAGAGGCAGAGGGAGTGTGTTAGTGCTGACAGAGTCAGATGACTAAAGAGACTAAATTTGTATTAAGGCAAGGATTTATAACATGACTATAAAAGTGAGCCACAAACTGGGTTTACCACCTTTCGTGATTTATTTGGTGTAGTAGTGCCCAGAAGTCTGCGTTTGGTAGGGGTTCGTACTGCTGTTCCGTACAGCATATCTTCCTCTGTCTGTTTGCTCTTCTTCAGATGCTGTTTGTAAAGACAAGTGTCAACACATTTCCCAGCAAAACATAGAGGCTAAGCCTAAAATATAATAAAGCAGCTTGTTTACCCTTTCTTGTTTCTCCTTCTCTTTCTCTATTCGGTGCAGCTCCCACTGTTCCTCCACATATTGCAGAAACTTCTGGCCATTTACTAGAAATTCCCGACCTTGTTCACTTTCCCATGCATCAATCTGAGCCTTTAATTTCTTTTCGAGCTTAAATACAAACACAGACATGGCGCTGAGTTACTGTCAAATGCTTGCAAATTGTTACAATATATTTTCCGTTAAGAAAATAATAGCTCCATCTCTTACCTTAGGCAGGCTTTTATGCAGCTCAGACCTCTGTTTCTCCTCTTTGAGAAGATTCCCTCCTCTGTTAGTGAATCTTGTCGGATCTGTGGCTTTTTTCTGTGAAAGAGACGACCTTAATAAAACAGTTTCTTCCCACCTGCAGAAGTGTAACCAGGTAAAATATATAAATTCACGGGTGTTAGGATATAGTCTGGGTTTTAAATAGGTCTGCAACTAACAATTATTTTCATTGTCATTTCAGTTGTTTCGTCTATAAGTGTCAGAAAATTGTTAGAAATGTTGATCACGGTTTCCCACAGGCAAAGAAGATGTCCTCCAATTACTTGTTTTGTCCACAACCCTAAGATATTCTGTCATAGAGGAGTAATGAAACCAGCAATTTACATTTTAGTTGGCGATGAATTTAATAGTTGACAACTAGTCGATTAATCGTTGCAGCTCTAGTTTTAAAAAGGTGTTCACATCTGGATGACAGAGACTGTTTCTAGCTGACTGCTTGTAAAATTCAATCACATTTAACATGGAATTTCAAAAGAATTCAGACTACTGCCGCATGTATAAATTCATCATCCGTCTTAACTTTATATACAGCACATCTGACAGGTTTTAAACAGCAAATTACAAGCTCCATGCGCCTCCTGTTACAGTCCTTCTCACCAATCAGAGCGAGCACAGGGCGTGTACATTTTACAACAACAAACGAAACTACAGGAAAATGTGGGATAATGGCAATGTCAACTCACACTGAAGTGTTTCAGCAGCGGAGCCTTTAGCCTACACGTTAATGTGTCATTTTGTGCACTTCAACTATGGATAACAATTTTTTGAGAGCCAGTTCTGTTACGCTCTGTGCAGGCTAATATTATCACAACATATGTCAAATCATTATTTCTTTTAAGTTTAAAGGCTGATTTTTGCTCCTAGGTGAAAAGATGAAGAAATCAGATGGTTAATTGCGTCAGAACACTTGATGCTAAACAGTGGATCACTTCACAAATCTGAGGTAGAACATTCAAAACAATTATAATAAAATCTTTTTTCAAAAATTATAATTAGTAAAAATGTTTTCAGTCCCCTTTCCTCAACAAAATAAATATTTTAGTAGAAAAATTAAGTGCAAATTCATTAGTTATTCAAATGAATTAAATCAAACATTTATTGACAATATACCGAACATTTGTTATAAGTTATTGAGAAAAATGATAGTGCGCTAATTATCAGTTATATTGCCCAGCCCTACTGCAAAGGGTGTTTCATTTTGAAAATCGACCGGATTCACTATGCCGTTCTGTGTCTGACTTCCTGCCCGGTTTCATGCTGCTTGACGTGGCTTCGGTCAAAAATAGACTGGCAGTGAATATTGAACTTGAAAAAACAAAACAAAAACAAACACAAATCACAATATCTGGCAGAAAAATGTTTGGTTTGAGCTTCTAGCTGAGCCTCCTAGCTTCACAGAGGTGTGTAGCACGTATAGGGTGACGCAATACGACTTTCAGACATGAATTTCTCATTTGCATTTTGCGTGAAAATCGCATGCTGCCCCCGGTACAGGGGGCATCGGGGCTCAAGAGGCTGGTACGGATCTTTAAAATCTTAGCAGATCTGGTTTAGTCCCACTACCACAGCTTCAGATGTGGAAAGGAAAGTGTTGTTGCTACACTGGATTTTGGTAGTTTCCTTTCCCTGTCAAAGTGGACTCACCTCCAGCTCTAGGAAGAGTCTCCAGCTTTCTTCCCATTGGTGAACCCCGTCAAACAGCTCCTTATGATCCTCATAATGCTGCTTCAAGCGTTGGATCTCAGCATCATGTAGACTCAACAGCTCTTCAGTAAAATCATCTAAAAAAAACAGTCAATTAGAGTCTTAGCATTTTTTTTCAAGTCCAATATTATTTTGATTAAGACAGCTAAAATGTCAAACAACTTACTGCTAAAATATGGAGCAAAAGCCTGCCGCTGGTCTGCGCTGAAGAAGCACTTTTCCCAAAACACAGAGATCTCGGAGCGGATGGCGTCGGTGACATTGCGGATGTTTAGCAGTTTGAGCTCCTCCAGACGCTGAACTTCTGCTTGTAACTGAGGAAAAAAAAAAAAGAAGTGTAAACTGAAGAGAAAATAGCAGTCTTAGCTAACCATGAATACTGGAGAAAAAAATTAAATAAAAATGGATGAAGGAAGTCAGCGGCACACAGGACACTCAAATCTTCTTACCGCTTCCAAGTTCCTCTTCTTGGATGTGACCATGTGTTCATCGAAGGCCTCTCTCTCCTCCTGAGGCACCTGCAGTCTGTCCCACAGCTGCTGGATCTTCTCTCGGTGATCCTCACACATCACCTCATTCTTTGTCTTGTGCTCCTCCAACTGCACAATCAATATGACACGAAGTAGCATCAGTTACCAACTCGATTGCTTGCATCACGTCTGTCCAAGACTATTCTAAGTTGTAAAACATCAGCCAGTCGACTTTGAAGGCCTGATTATAATTTCTAGTGAAAATGACTTTCCTTTATCCATAAAGGGCTGTGTTACTGTATAAAACCCATTTTTACCTGACAAAGAAGCAGTTTGAGTGACGTAATATTGTCTCTGGACAGGCAGAAAGCGTCCTCATCCTCACAGATGACGTCCTTCTCGAAGCTGGTCTCTGGGATGCGGTCCAGCTCTTCCATGTACAAGATTATCTGCTTTTTGA
The DNA here is from genome assembly GCF_021292245.1 of Micropterus dolomieu. Lineage (NCBI taxonomy): Eukaryota > Metazoa > Chordata > Actinopteri > Centrarchiformes > Centrarchidae > Micropterus > Micropterus dolomieu. Next base: position 3,994,796 of record NC_060169.1, on the reverse strand, counting down.
GGTCCGTGAACTCAGCATACCGCCTCGCCTGAAAACATGGAAGCAGCACACCATTAAGTCACCTACAGAACAACAGACTTTGGGGAAGTCCAGCCTACACTTTTCATCCTTTGACCTGCGGGCCTTTGGTGCAAGATTATGAGGTATTTTTCTGATTTCCTAAAGTGATGTGATTACTGTCCCAGTGGCCTAAATGTTATCATTTAGAAGACAATTTTCAACCAAACATCTTTTTGCTTTTGAAAAGGGTCCATATGAAGGGAGGGTTTGAATTTCATCAACCCAGAGGAACACATACTCTCTTTAAGTCAAAACTAAATTGCCAACACGAGGATTTCTTCTAATGATGACAATATAAAACACAGAAGATTAATGTGTTGCACAGCCACACGTTTTCCTAATATGGTCTCTGCAGTTTGTGCACATCTGCAACAACCTACAGTATAACCTATAGCCCTGGAAGAAACACAGCTCTTCTACTCGTGCAGTAACCAAATTGGGAGGCAGATGTGACAAAGCGAGCGTCCACCTTTTCTGCATTCTGATTAATGATGTGCTGGCTGAAGCTCTCCAGTTGTTCCAGTGAGGGGACGCAGTCTGGAGCAATGCCATAAGGGATGGAGCACAGGATGTCGCACAGGTCCTGGTCCTGCTCCAGCAGAACCTTCAGCTGCTGCCTCCGCTGAGCCTTCTCGTTCACCAGAGCCTCCACCTGTGTGCGGATGTTCTTCTCTTGCTGGAGCATGCTGATACCATTCTCCTCCTGAACACACAGAGAAGAAAAAAACAAAGTCAAAGGCTTGGATTAAATCCAGTGAAGCATTAAATCCAACACTGAAAATGTTAAAGTTTTTACCTCAAACACAGGTAGCTGAAGTTCCAGGCAGAGTTTTTCCATTTCTGTCCTGCATATTTGAAGGCTGCTTATGAGCCTCTTTTTCAGAGATTCCTCTTCTTTGATCATCATATCTAGTAAGCTCTGGTGGATAAATACAATAAAATGTAACATTATGCAGATAGATGTGTGTACATGTTGAAATTCTTAGCAAATATCCAGCATCCAGATAATTCCGATGGTCATTTTGGCCAATATGGATACAGATGTCTATAAATTTCTTTCCACTTCATTTCATCCACAGAGTGGACCTATTATACAGTAATACTGGTCCTTGGTGCAGATCCAGATGTCTAAAAATGCTTCTTCATTTGAACCTGTCCTAGTTTATGAAACACACACAACACTGCGCATATCTCCTTGAGTGTAAGCAGGCAAAGTACTTCAACTCAACTGCAGAAAACATGAAATGTTAATTGTTGCATAACAGTATTAAAACTTTTTTTTCCTAGCAGCTTTCCATCCAGCAGTTTGTATATTGGAAGCTTCCTTGTAAAACACTGTCACACTGTTGCCTCAAGTGAAAACAAGTGTTTGTAAAGATCAAATTTCCATGACTGGGAAATTGGTCAACGGTTTTCCGGGACTCATGGGAACCATGAGCCTGTTGGCTGGAGTAATGCAAAGACAAATGTAAGCACTTGTAGTTAACTGATGAATAATGCACACATCACAGCTGTGTGATAAATGAGCCACTACTTTGATTGATTAGTCACAATGCTGATAACATGAATGCGCATTAGGTGGAGGATACCACAAATATAACTCTCTACATGTTCAACTTCATCCGCGGACAGAAGATTGTGCTCTTCTCACTTAGGGCTGGACAAAAAAACAACAACAATAATTATCGCAATATATTTTTTTCAATTACTATATATGTTCTATAAATATTCAGTTAATGTTTGATTTTATTCTCTTGAAACGTACGCAAATTTTGTTGGAGGAAAAAGGACTGAAAAAAAGCTTTTTCTTCATTTTACTCATGTGTATTTGTTGACAAAGATTCATATCATAACCGTTTTGAATGTTCTACCTCAGATTTGTGAAGCATCAATTGTTGACTATAAATAAAAGTTTAAACCACAATTAACCATCAGGTTTCTTTAACTATCACTCAGGAGCAAAAATCTGCCTTTAAACTCGAAAGAAATAACGATTTGATACTTATCGTGATAATTATTGATATCGAAAGACATGACCTTTTATCGTGATAACATTTTTGTCAATATCGTCCAGCCCTATTCTGACTAGTGATGAACAAAGCTGTTATAGACATTCCTGGGGTAATTCTCAAATAAATCAATAGTGAACATTAGTGCCTGAGTATCCCGGTATCAACATATGCGACAGCTGAAAAGCAAGAAGCAGTGGTGGAATGTAAAAAGTACATTTACTCAAGTACTTGTACTTTATTTGAGAATTTCCATTTTATTCTAAGTTACTTTATGGTCATTCTGTGTGAGCACTTTTACTTTGGTACTTTAAGTATATTTTAATGACTTTAGTACTTTTACTTAAATCATATTTTTAATACAGGACTTGTAACAGAGTAATTCTACACTTTTTACTTAAGTGAAAGATCAGAGTACTTCTTGCAGCACTGGCAAGACAAAATCGCAGTACACAAGTGACTAATATACGTTTGGGGTAACGTTAATCTAGAAACGTCAGTGCCATTAGATGAAAAATATCCCAATCAATACATATTTTATTTTAGTCCCAGATTGTCATTTTTTTTACGTTAACTTAAAAAGCCAGCATCAGTCAAGATCTAAGTTAGTGAATATAACGTTAGTTACAAATACTACTTACGTTAGTAAATACTACTTACGTTAGTAAGTAGTATTTGTAACCCAAAACTACAAACTCCAACGTTAACTGCGTTGGTGTGTGTTTTTTTTTGTAAAATCCCCCTCCTCCTCAGCCGAAACCTGTTCACAGGCAGCGATAATCTCACACAGATCGATACAGGGTTACTGCCATCAGAAGTATCATTATGGTTGCAAGTTTGCAGCCTTGATGATGCCCGTATTTGTCTTACCTTAACGTGGTTTTTGACAACATTAGTTCTCTGCAGTCTCTGGTCCTCGGGGATACCGATTTCCTCCCAAATGTCCTTCAGATGGCACAGCGCTTTATTGAGGCACGACACCGCCTCTGCTGCGAGCACCTCGCTACCGGGACAGCGGGAGACATGGTCAACTCGTTAATGAATGAATAAATTGTTTATTTAAAAAAAAAAAACTAAATCGCTGGTGACATTTAAACTAAAGACAATAGACGCAAAAAATAAAAAAATGCAGTCCTCTGAGTGAACTGACGTTGGCGTTCGGTTAACGTTAGCTAATTTTATCAACAGTTGGGTTTTTAACCATCCAGCTAATATCTACCGTTATTACACATCGTTCAAACTCGAAAAAAGAAAACTCTTACCTCTTTCTCATCGTTAAATTCCAGATTACGTTGCGATCATCGGTGAACAGTTTTAAAAACAACCAAAACTTGTCAGACAGACAAGCGGAGCGTCGCCTCCCTCTCTGCTCTCAGTCCTGTCCGTTTGTTCAGTTCAAAATACGCGTACAAGCAAATTCTGCTGTCTGATTGGCTCGTCCGGAGGGTGCGCACGTTGTGTCAAACCATCTCCTGCCGCCGGTGCGTTTGCAGTTTCATATTAGAGGTAACCGCCTATCGCCGCACAGCTCATGATTGAAAACAAACACCACTGTTTCGTTGAGGGTGTGGTGTTGTAGCTTAGCAGCGCTTAATACAACAATGGCGCTGTTGTTAATTTTAGACTTCCAGAAGAATTCACAGCAGGACAAACCTCGAATTCAGTGAAGGAAAACAAACAACAACCGTGTTAAAAAAGACATTTATTCACTTTATACATCTTTACAGTTCTTTAGTTGTCAGACGCAGCCCGTTAGTGAGCATTTTCCATCTGTACTGTCAGTGCTGGAGGGAATGCATGACAAGTGGCTGCAGGAATGTCTCAGTTTCTGTCCATCATGATGTGCTGACAGGCTTCAAACATGGTTGTCCAGCAAAGCCTCGATGAGTCTTGAACTGTTTGTAATCGCAGTTGCTACCACAATGAATGTATAACCTGGAAAAAGAAAGCAGTAATGTTTATTAAAATACTTATTTTTATCCACATAAAACAAGTTCATTTCTCAATAAGGTGTTTTTCTATGGGTCTTTCATTTCTAAGTAGTTTCATGGATTTGATAAACCTGGTTAATAAATTACAATTGATTGTTAGTGTAAACTGTGAGGCCAGTGAACAGCAAATTAGCTGAACATGCAGAAATGTGTGCAGAAATGCAAACAATTAGACATATATGGACGTTAAAGTTTCCAGTAATGACGGTTGACACCGAGCTTTTCTTTGCTTTATTAGGAAATCGCACACCCATATAATAAAGCATTACTGCTCATTTATGACAACTAAAATATAGTTACACCCTAGGGCTGGACAATAAAACAATAATTACCGCGATATATTTTTTCGCAATAACAATATAACAATTGTTGTGTTCACTGGAAACATACACAAATTAATTATTTTTTATTTAGATGTTTATTTTGTTGAGGAAACAGGACTGGAAAAAGCTTCTACTTGTGTTTTTTTTACTTAAATTTACTCGTGCATATTTGTTGACAAAGATTTTATCATAATTGTTTTGAATGTTCTACCTCAGATTTGTGAAGTTATCCACCGTTTGGCCTCAAGTGTTGCCCGTAAAGAAGAGTTTAAACCACAATTAACCATCAGGTTTCTTCAACTAACTCACTCAGAAGCAAAAATCAGCCTTTAAACTCGAAAGAAATAACAATTTGATACTTGTGATAATTATCGATATCGAAAGATATGAAACTTTTTATGGTGATAACGTTTTTGGCCATATTGTCCAGCCCTATTACACCCCAATCACACTCTACAGTACACATTCTTCACAGCTTAGCTACTGAATATAAGTAGGTTTAATATCTATTTATCTTTATATCATAAAAAAGAAACAACAGTGTGTAAAGTTCTAGTCTTAAATTAAATTAACTAATGTTGCTGAATATGACATGACATGTCTTTGAGGGATTATTTTCTAGTTAGGAATTATTGACCATAAAAGTACAGTCCTCCATATGAATATCAATTATGTAGCCAATTTCTTCTACACTACTAATAACAGAAGTGAAACAACTCTAAACAAAAGCAAAACAAACATGAAGAATGAAGACAAGAGGATCTAGATGACTGATACACACTTGAAAAACTCCTGTAACATGTTTACCTCTCTCTCTGCCGAGGAAACGCAGCGCTGAAATCTCAGAAAAGGTGCAGCCACCGAGGAACATGACAAGGACGGTGCGGTGAGCATCTGTCTTTGCACTTAAATCAGCTCCTTTGCTCCCTGATGAGAGACAAAATCTTAGCAGTCATCGATTCAAAACACTAAGGCTTTACGCGTGCTGCTAGTATGCTTACATGCACAGAAGATACAAGGTTACACAGCAAATCAGATAAATACATTTACTTGCTCTGGAGTGACCTGGTTCCAGTTAATCCTTGCACACATGCAGTAGGTCAGTAATCCCATTTCTCCCCATACTCCGACCTTATAGTGAGACCAATGCTTACTTATTTTAACTGTATTGTAGTGATGAAAGCTATAATGTCCTGCTTCCTGATTTATTTTATTTGTCAGAGCATTTGGACCAAGCGGAAACCTCCGGGTAGGAATTTTGAAGCCATGAGGAAGTAACTTAAACCTGCATTGTATCTAACAGCCAGCAAGGGGCGACTCCACTGGTTGCAAAAAGAAGTCCGGTTCCATTAAGGGCATTATGGAGTTTTCAGCGACCACTAGCGGTGCAGGGCAGCTAGCCGCATATTGGCACAACACTCCCGGAAAAAAAGGCTGTGTGACAGTGGCTACAGACAGACAGGGAGACCGCTTCACACAACATGCTGGAAACTCAGATAAACTCCCACTGCAACGTTAAGAAATATTTTTATCAGCTTGAGGTTCAACTAATCCATGCTGGTTACATAATAATGTTACATTTACTGCATTTCGCCTGCTACTTTTCTATCTAACTTTACTATTTGTCTATCTTTGACCGGAGGCTGAACAATGTGAGCACAGCTAACTTACACGTATTGGATGATAATGAAACTGTTAGGGACCTGGTCTGAATACTATAGCGAGATTGTGTCACACTTTATAACAGTTAGACCGCCGTAAGTCACATCACTGTAACGTTAGTGGATGGGTCATCCTCTGTGTTGTTGTTGCTGTTATGTTGAACTATTGTAAGTTATGTGGGTCATGTTATTTACAGCGACTGAGACAGAGGAGAAGCTGTTTACCAGAGGATCGGTAAAAACGACAATAAATCTAAATCGACTGAACTTACGAAGCAAACAGCGGCAGGTCCGAGCTAATGTAGCGTTAGCTGGCTGCGTCCAAGCGGGAAGCTTTTTTCTTTCTCTGGGGGAAATCTAGCTGAGGAGAGCAAGTTTCTCCAATACCCTGCCCCAATAATACCAATACCCAATTTGCCGTTTACATGGAATATAAAAGAAATTCGACAACTGTAGAGAGCCAACATTAACCTGTAACAGCAAATTCATGCCCATTTAGCAGCCTGGTGACTTCTTCAAGCCCCGTCCAACCATCTCGCTCCAACACCTACAGATGACCACACCAAGAATAACATTAAAAAAAAGTTTCATCATGGCATAATAGTGTCTCACGGATTTCCTACACAGAAAACAAGACAAGTCAGATCCTGTGGTATAAATGAATCCTACTCATTTAGTCACCTGCTCGATGAGTTTGCAGCTCAGAGGGACGTAGGCACCGCTGAAGATGTAAGCCATGTCTCGTGGGACACGCAGGTCATATTCTTCATCTGACTTTGGCACCTTTACACAAAATATGATGCTGCGCTTACTAACATACAGCATTTTCATCGTAGTAAGGACAAAACACCATTCTGAATGGTATTCTGTGACATGATAAAAATGCCTTTTGCAGCAAATCAGTAATAATGAAATTTACCAGGTTGAGTTTTCTGCTCAGGGCTCTGAAATTACTCTTCTTTGCAAGAGAAGAGAAAGCATCAGTCAGCTTTCCTGGGGTGGGGAAATAAATACGGAGGATCAGAGCAGTTTAATGTGATTTTGAAATCTGTCGTCTAACATTTAGAAAATAATTTGACTGGCTTGTTGCGCATGGAGAGAAACAAATGAGACTGTGATCAGGAGGAGGTTAAAAATGCAAAACTAAGCCTGTTTCACCTGCAGTTTTGTCGTTGACAAGTTTGCCCACTTTGCTCTCCATAACAGTCAGTGTCTCCCCCGGCTGCTGCTCCACCAGCAGCCCCAACTGCTTCAGGTTGGCAAATGTGAGCAGGTGGTCCACTCCATAGCTCTGATGAGGTCAAGCAGAGGAAATCTTTAGACCAGTGGCTCCTTAACTGTAGCCCACAGACTTGAAACTAGCAATTGAGACCATAAACTCATTAGGAAAGTGTTAACTGAGATAATTATTCAAGTGAGATGTAGGGTCATTTTCTCATAAGCTTACATCCAATCGGACTTAATTTTTCGACCAGTGGAGTCGCCCCCTGCTGGCCATTGGAAATAATGCAGGTTTACAGCACTTTCACACTGGCTTTCCTTTTCAGACCCAGAGGGTCCCGCTTAAAACCAAACCCAATGTGTGCTCATCCGTCTTTCAGTACTTCCTGACATCACAACTGTGTCTGTGGCCCCAAGACCATTTGATCTTACTGAAGACATAGAACTTTAAAAACAGATCTCTAATTTTCTAAAACAGCTGTGCGCTGAAGTTTTAGCAAATGTTACTCAAACAGGAGGAAATAACGCATTTATTGGGACTATTTTTAGCTACAGATTGATTTACATTTTGTGTTCTAGTGAGAATTTACAATACTCACTTGTTACCTTACTTGCTCTGGAGCAGGGCAATACACACAAAAAGAATAGTATGTGTATGACTAGGCTAAAAAAATCAGAATCTTCTCCACTCCCGTTTGTCCTTATATGCTAAAGGTGTAATTCTGAAACCTGTTCTACCAGAGAGCTGAGACACTGAGAGCTATTCCAGGTTTCTCATTCCCAAAGCAAATAAGCAACTTTACACAAAGATGACATCCCCTGAGGTCGACATCCCTGTAAATGCACTAATGTTTTACTCACTAGGTGCTAGAAGAGTGTTTGACACAGAAATCACTGCACTTTTGATCCCACTTTCAGTATGAAGACTTTTGTAGGCAACAAACATTAATGACAGCATATGTTGCAAGACAAAAATACAAATTACAATTTAAAATAAAAGTTTTGAGTAAAAAAAAAGAAAAAATACACTCAGCTAAATGATCCCACACAAGAAATATCAAGTTCAGAAAATATTGCTACTGTAGGTTTTTGACATCTCATCATTATCCTACTACTCCTACTAAGACAAACATACATGTAAAATGTGTGGGCGTGTCTAATGCCAGGATTTTTATGGTTTGTTTGGGACAGCAGTTCTCAAAAACACATTTCTCAGACGCATGTTAAATCTCACCTGTAGATACTGTGCTTTTAATGACCGGTAATCTTTTGGCAGGAGTCCTGTGAAAAAATACCATCACACAGTTTTGTTTAAACAAAATGAGAATAATTTGAGTCTGTATTTGAAAGGATACATTTACTGCATTTGACAGCTCGCCGAGAGTAAGACAACTCACCGTTTTCCGTGATAGACAGAAGACAAAGCAGCCTCAGACTTTCTATCATGGACACCTGGAAAAAAAGAAAAGAATAAATAAGTTTCCAATTCAGCATATTATCATTTATTTGTTCTTCTAGCAGCCTGACAGTGTTTCAGCAAACACACCTGTCTGTTGATGTGCTCCTCTATGAAAGAAATGCATTCACGCATTTCAAATCCTTCAAGTAAAGCTGGAGCAGAAAAAGAAAAGACATCAAGATTTGGATCACCAACAAAAATATGACTGAACAAATCACGTCCAATAAAGCAGACGTGACACAAATTAACGAATAAAACATTTAACTTAAAACCTGAATCTGATAAATGGACAGAGTATTCTTACAGTGTTCCGTCTTCAACAGTTCCTGAAAATCCTGCTTGGTTTTCTTCTTCATTATCGATTCACTAGCACCTATGTCTGAAAGAGAACGGGCTCTTCAGTAATGCAGCCTTGCAAATATTACTGTGATACACAGTATACTGCTGTTACACTCACGTAGGCTAAGTAGCCGATGTTCCTGTTTTAACCCTTTTAGTTCTTCCGATACAAACGTCTTGATCTGCTTTATGTCCATCCCCCGACGCTTCTGTAGGATTAATAAAGGAAATAAATGTGAGCCATGTCAGTCACCTTAGTTACAATGACTGATGTGGGTAGTAAACCTTTACTCACATCATATGCAGTCTGGAGATTCCTGGCTTTCTGACTGAGAAAGCCAAAGACGTTGGAGAAATGCTCATTTCTGATTTCATTGAAGACCTACGAGACATGTGGGAGTTCAGACGGACATTTGACTTAAAATCAGTGCGCTGAAAGTTCTGCAGCAGACGCTTCCCCTTCTAATGTCAGCCCAACCTACCTTATCCTGAGAGTTCAACATGACCTTTACACTTTTGTCAGAGGAGGTCACATCAGGTCCGAACTCCACACATCCTGCAGAACAGATGAGACGACACATCCCCACTCACAAATATGTATAAAACAATCCTCAACCAGAGTGCCTTTATACAACTGGGAGGTTTAATTCTACAGGGAAACAATGATGTCTGAGCTGGAGCCGAGTATTAACACCATTTCTTTCATCATTGACTCCACAGTTAATCATTTATGCCTTGCATTGTCAAAATACCACCCATCAGGGTCCAAAATGACGCTTAAAATATCTAACTTCATCTGACAAAAAGCCCAATTTTTTATTTTGTATTACTATTATTTTGTAATACGGACAAAATGTAAGCAAAACACACATCTGAGAATCTATAAAATGTGCAAATATTTGTAGAAAAACAACATGATTTGGAAAAAAACAACATCAAACTAAGGTGTTTTAGTGGGTGCCGTGCTCTTTATGAAAGCGACCTGAAAACACTAGTGTAGACACGTCATTTTCACACGTAAACAGATTTAGCTTGCTTAATGTGGACAGAATCTCAGTGGGTGGATGCAGATTTTCACTCTCTCCACAGGAAGCTTTGATACTCACCACATTTGATTCTAAATATATCATCCACAAGTCCTTCATAGACAACTTGTGAGCACAGGGGAGTGACAAAGTCAACATCTGCAAAGAGAATGATGAAGTTAGAGAGGAAAGAAAGCACAGCTCAGTACATCATCCACTCAGAGAAGGATATGTGGCCTCTTACCTCTGTCAATAAGAAAAACCTGTCCTATTTCAGCATGTCGAGCTTTTTGTTCTCCCTCTTCGACCTGCTCCCTCCAAGACTCGTACGCCATCTGGAACCCAGACAGGCGGACAGAGTTAGTGAGGGTGCAATCCTTCATTATGCAATTCAACACAAAAAACAACAGCAGAAACCTAATCGTTAAAGACATCACAGTGGATGTGAAAGTCCGGCTTGGTCTCTGATCATACTGCACCTTGGAACATCGTCCAATCCCGTAGACCTTTGAGAACGGGCCGTAGAGGGAGTGAACGAGGTGGAGGGCACTGCCGGCTGTCCTCACCCAGCGCTGGTCCTCCGCCTGTACGACGGCGATGATTTACACCATGATGCATTTGTTCTGCTACTTGGGTGCCACAGTATGTGCTACAATTACATTTTACTTCCTTATACGGTGGTTAAAATTGCAATAAGTGCTAAAACGATTAATCAGTAGCATTTTCTCACCAGTTATCAAAATTATCTGTTAATTGACTAAATAATCAATCGACTAATCAGTTCAGCTCTATTTCAGAACCTGTAAGTAACTTTATATTTACCAGGAAGTTGTCTCGGAAGAATTCGGGCAGCTCCAGACTGATGATGTCATCGTCAAGTGGAAGAAGGTAGAAAGCCCATTCATCAGTGGTCACATCTGTGAGGAGGCAAAAACAAGTTCACCAACACTGATCACTGCTACTAAAACAAGACGTGAAGGAGCGAGGATGCTTACCACCAAAGATCCCCTGCTCCTCCAGCACCGCCTCACACGCAAAGAACTGGGCGACACAGGAGGGTCAGCAGGTAAATATCAACAACAAATCAAAGCAGAGTGTGTACACAACAGCAGAGCGGGAAATACCTTCTGAGGGGTAAAGATTATCTTGTATCTCCTAAATTTTCCTACTGCCTTGTCTGCATTGACCACATCTGGAACAAGAAGGTATATTGCATTAAATGCACCTGAAATTATTTAGTAGTGTCATTGTGCAGTATTCACGGAACACAAGAGCAATTTAATTACTAAGTCACTACATGTAGGGCCAGGTATCAAAAACAATATTTTATAATAAAAAAATATTGTTTTATAGTTTCAGTTTCATTAAACGTTTTATGGAAAGTTAATTTAATGATAACTATCATCACATTCATTAAAACAAGTAACAATCCAAATCTACTTACCACATATCCATTTTACAGTTTGTATTCTTGGCCGGATCAGAAAACAGAGTCTAAAAGAGAGAAATGCCACATTATCGTGTGTAAGTGTGTGTAAAATCATGTTAGGAGTGTGAATGGTGCAGGGCTCACTGATCCGAGGTGCTGACAATAGGTTTGTCTTCCACTTTGTAAAGTTTGTCGACTTCATGTTGCTGTAAAAAAAAAGGGGGTGGGGGGACAAGATGTTTGAAAAAGATATTGGAACTGCAGTTTTTCCTCAAGAGTTTCTCAATCTCAAGAGTTATAGTTGATGTGGTTCACCTTTAGTGTTGACACATTAGCAATACGATCCAGAGGGCTCATCAAGTCTGGCTCAATGAAGAGGTCCTTCTTCCCCGGCAGCTGTGTGACGAAGAGAAGATGGAAGAGTGAAGACAAAGTCTACAACAATATACCCAACAGCAAAGACACACAATATGCTTTCTGCTGTTCGCAACAGAAACAGGATCATTTGAGACTTGTAACACTGTTGTTATTTTGAGTTACATACTGTCAACAAATCCCACGAATAGACTATAACTTAGTATGTCTTAAACCGTCTCTCAATACTTCCCTGCCCTGTTTGTGGCCCATTGGTGTGAAGGGATTTTCCTTCTTTAGGCTAAAGATAATATGACACCGTGTTTCCCCAGGTGTCCGTCTTCAGATTCTTCACATTTGGATTGGCACTCCACTGTGTTATCACCTTGTACTGATTTTGCCATTCTCCTCGGCCAAGCTTCAACAAATACTTCTGCTAAAAAAACATCCTGAGCTCCCTGAAACCTTCTACATTAATAGAGTTGACCGGCTCACAAGATTTTCCTACTAAATTTTCCTACTAAATATTTAAAAATGGGTCAGAAATACAGAGTTATAAAAGGCAAAGCAATTTCCTAAAACAGCTGGGCATTGTAATTTTTTGCAAACGTTATTCAAAAGGGAGTCAATCGTGTATTTGTAGGGGACTACTGCTACGGTTTAACACATTTGGTGCTCTAGTGTGTATCTATGGCAGCAGGGTGGTGTTTGTGCCACTACATTGACTCTGTTTGTGGTGACATCAGTGGGGCATCATCTTTGAAGTGAAAGATGTAGCCACCGTGACGTCACCCACTACTTTGTAGACCACCAAGTCTTGAGTTCGGCTAAATGACTGTGGCCATTTTGGTTTTTTGGAACCAGAAGTGACCATATTTACGAGAGGGCGGAGCTGTGGAAAGATACGCTGACAGGTCACCTTGGTAGCGACTTGTCACTTACAAGGTAGCCACACTTTATTGCATACCCTGCTTTGTCATCTGTTTTACTCTAAATGGGACCCTAAATCATCATGCTGTATTGAAGAAAATGTGAAACTACCGAATGAGACCGTAAAATCATTAGAAGATGAGAATAATGCTCATTTTGTCATAGAATTCTATGCGATTGGACTTTTTTTCAACCAGTGTAGTCGTCCCCTGCTGGCCATTAGAAGGAATTCAGGTTTAAAGGTTCAGTGTGTACGTTTTAGTGACATCTA
>NC_060169.1:3964705-3981624 GCF_021292245.1 Micropterus dolomieu | reverse complement strand
AGCTGTGTGACGAAGAGAAGATGGAAGAGTGAAGACAAAGTCTACAACAATATACCCAACAGCAAAGACACACAATATGCTTTCTGCTGTTCGCAACACAAACAGGATCATTTGAGACTTGTAACACTGTTGTTATTTTGAGTTACATACTGTCAACAAATCCCACGAATAGACTATAACTTAGTATGTCTTAAACCGTCTCTCAATACTTCCCTGCCCTGTTTGTGGCCCATTGGTGTGAAGGGATTTTCCTTCTTTAGGCTAAAGATAATATGACACCGTGTTTCCCCAGGTGTCCGTCTTCAGATTCTTCACATTTGGATTGGCACTCCACTGTGTTATCACCTTGTACTGATTTTGCCATTCTCCTCGGTCAAGCTTCAACAACTACTTCTGCTAAAAAAACATCCTGAGCTCCCTGAAACCTTCTACATTAATAGAGTTGACCGGCTCACAAGATTTTACTACTAAAGACGGAAATATTTAAAAATGGGTCAGAAATATATAGTTTAATTTTATAAAAGGCAAAGCAATTTTCTAAAACAGCTGGGCATTGTAATTTTTTGCAAACGTTATTCAAAAGGGAGTCAATCGTGTATTTGTAGGGGACTACTGCTACGGTTTAACACATTTGGTGCTCTAGTGTGTATTTATGGCAGCAGGATGGTGTTTGTGCCACTACATTGACTCTGTTTGTGGTGACATCAGTGGGGCATCATCTTTGAAGTGAAAGATGTAGCCACCGTGACGTCACCCACTACTTTGTAGACCACCAAGTCTTGAGTTCGGCTAAATGACTGTGGCCATTTTGGTTTTTTGGAACCAGAAGTGACCATATTTACGAGAGGGCGGAGCTGTGGAAAGATACGCTGACAGGTCACCTTGGTAGCGACTTGTCACTTACAAGGTAGCCACACTTTATTGCATACCCTGCTTTGTCATCTGTTTTACTCTAAATGGGACCCTAAATCATCATGCTGTATTGAAGAAAATGTGAAACTACCGAATGAGACCGTAAAATCATTAGAAGATGAGAATAATGCTCATTTTGTCATAGAATTCTATGCGATTGGACTTTTTTTCAACCAGTGTAGTCGTCCCCTGCTGGCCATTAGAAGGAATTCAGGTTTAAAGGTTCAGTGTGTACGTTTTAGTGACATCTAATGGTGAGGGTTGCGAATTGCAACCAATGGCACAGTCACCGCTCACTCCTCCCTTTGCAAGCGCGTAGGAGAAGCTACGGTGGCTCTTGTGCTAAACAACACGTGTGGGTCTCTCCATTTGTCCAAATTTCACATTTCTTCTTACTTCGAACAAACCAGACTACAACGACTACCACTACTATTACTAATTCTTCTTCTCTGCATATATTCAACGTAGTGACGAAACACGCTCTGTAGAGCAGTTTGTCTGTTTGGGCTACTGTAGAAACATGGCGCCGCAACAATGGCGACTTCCATGTGAGAGGAATCATTTTAAGGTAATAAAAACATATCAGTTCATTGTGTAAGGTCTTTATACATCACTGAAAACACAGTTATGGACATTTTATTGCTATTTTGGGGCGACATTATATTGCTCTTTTGGGGCGAAGAAGGTTGTGGGTTCAAGCCCCGGTTGCCCCGGCCTTTCTGTGTGGAGTTTGCATGTTCTCCCCATGTCTGCATGGGTTCTCTCCGGGTGCCATGGCTTCCTCCCACCGTCCAAAGACATGCGGCCTAGGTTGATTGGTTACCCTAAATTGTCCTTAGGTGTGAGCGTGAGGGGTTGTTTGTCTATGTGTGGCCCTGCGATGGACTGGCGACCTGTCCAGGGTGTACCCCGCCTTTCGCCCCATGGCAGCTGGGATTGGCTCCAGCCCCCCCGCGACCCTGTACGCAGGATAAGCGGTTGACGATGGATGGATGGATATTGCTCTTTTGTCAATAGATCTTCCTAAATATTACACATTGGACCTTTAAGGCATCTGCATTGGCTTCACTTTTCAGACCCAGAGGTTCCCCCAAGCTTCGCACATAGTCCCAGCAAAAGTATCCCTTATTTTTCTGTTTTTGGTCACTGACAGTTGTATATTCAGATCATGCCCTATGTTTAAAACACTAAGCGATTTATACATGCCAGTCATATTACTAGTGGTATGTCTGCTGTAGGAGCAAGTTGGCAGCCAGCCAAGCCAAACTAAAAATATACATAGTATGACTACCTGTTCCAGAAGGTAGATGAGCTGATCTCGGGCCAGCCTCTTGAGCAGAGAGAAGTCAGGGAGCTCAGGGGAGTCTCTCCTCGCACTGTGAGCCATGCTGAGCCACAACGGGAGCAGGACAACAGTCACTCATCAACTGCACACAGAAAAAAATAACTCATTTAACGTTACAACCCCAGAAACAGAGCATGCAATGACGGAGAGGCTACAGCCAACAGAAACACACAGGAGAGGCAAACAGCTGTGCTGTGGTTAACCTATTACTAGCTACGTTAGCTTGTTGGCTAAAAACACATTCTTCACATCACACGAATATTCAAGTCAAAAACTAGCGTGAAAAATGCTGACACTAACATGGATATAGATTTCACAAACATGTTCAATAAATAGCAGCTGTTAAGCATTGAATATATGTCAAAACACTAGCAAAAGGGCGTTTCGCTGATAATGGAAGATACCTGCTTCCGTAGCTAAATAAGCGGAATTGATCCTATCAGCAGCTGTTTCCCCCCGGACACCATAAGTAACGGACTGCTACACTTTCAGAGGAGAGACGTTGGACTCAGAAACCTGACGCACTTTTTCTGTCACTAAATATTTTTTTTCCACCATGAATTCAGACGCAGTTTTATTGTTAGAGACTGTTCATTTCGCCGCAGAGAAACATCGTAACCAACGACGTAAAGACTCCGAAGGAACGCCGTACATTAATCACCCCATCGGTAGGTAGGAGTCTGTTTTTATTTTGTTTCCTGCTGCTGCTGCCAAGCGGTGCTGCTCGGAAATCTTCAGTCACTGATCAAATCTTGAACTGGTTTGACCATGTAGGATTTAAAAATAGTTTCTGATGTTTAACTTTTCGTATCAAATGGCTGTGACACTAAATAAAATCAATGTTGGACATTTAGTTAATTCTAGTTCTTAGAGTTAGACTAATAAATCGCAATATTTGTCAAGTGCAGTGTGATAAAACAGTATTATAATGAAGTACTGTGGCCTGCAGTGATGCCCTGCCCATGAATCTCATTTTCAAGATGTAAGAATACCTATAAGGTTTATTTGGTACAGACCACAAAAAAATGTCGCATCATAGTGATTTTAATAGTTTTCCCAAAATGAAAATTGTGATACAAAAAGGATTATTCCCATTATAATTTTGATTTGATCATATCGCAAATAGTAATATCTGTCTAAATAATCGCATTATGAGTTTTTTTTTTTTACCATGTCATGCAGTCCTTGGCTGATATTGGCTTATTGCCAATATGTACATGGCAGCAGTTTTAATGCTACCCACAGAACAAACACACACGTACAGTATAATATATGGTGGAGTGCTGAGGATGAATTAAGGAGTCTCACAGCCTGAGGGAAGAAGTTGTCTGCTGTGTATTTCAGTATCTGTGTGTTTATGTTGGCCGATAAGTAACAAAAAATTCCAAACTAGGTTTAAGTATAAAAAAACCAGTGTCTCTGTGATATATTTTGTCTACAAGAGAGCACTGATTTATTGTTGTAAAATGTTCCTCACTTTATAAAGCTCGGTCACAATTCTTGAAAAAAATAAAAATAATCTGAGGGATCTGTATCAATATTGATGTTGTCGTATTGGCCTCTAAAAATGCAATCAGTTGGGCTAAAATAATTATGGTTATATATGTTGACATTTAAATTTTACCCATTCATTCCCAAATAAAAGCTGGTATTTAGTCATTAAAGTGGTGATTACAACACAGTCCAAATAACAAATACCACATTGATTTGTTTAAGGACTTTAATGAATGTTTGCTGATGATGCCAAAAAGTATTTGATCACAAACCACACCATTAAAAAAAAAGAACTAATGAAGAAATAGTTTGAGTTGCAAGAGGATTTCAACTTAATAAGCTTTCATAAAATAGTAAACGTTAAAGTGAAATTTATTATGAATGCTCCATGTGCATTAGCCTGTAATCCTGATGTTTCAATAAGATGTTCTTGTTGACGTTTCTCTCTCTGGTAATCACAGCTCTGTGTATGTCCTTTTAAGGAGTAGCAAGAATCCTCAGCTATGAAGGAGGCGTCACAGATATCGAGGTTTTGCAAGTATGTTATCAGTTAGTTACTGTTAAGTGAGACTGTGAAGGACCGTGTTTCTTTACTAAGCCTGTGTGTTGTCTTTGTGTTGCAGGCTGCCGTGCTTCATGACACGGTGGAGGACACGGACACCACGCCTGCAGAGCTCGAAGCCAAGTTTGGACCGATCGTGGCTCGTATCGTTCAGGAGGTTACGGATGACAAAAGCCTGCCCAAACAGGAGAGGAAGCGTCAGCAGGTGGAACACGCGGCTCATTGCAGCCGCCAAGCCAAACTGGTCAAACTGGCTGATAAACTGTACAACCTGAGGGACCTGAACCGCTGCACACCTGTTGGTCAGCACCTCTCTCTCACTGTCACTGCTCTTATACTGTAACTGAGCCGCTTGTGGGAGTGTTTTCATTTTTAGGACTTATTTATTGTGTATGGCATTAAACATTTATGTGAAATTATATTATATATAATATATTATAAAGTACATTCATTGTACAGTAATTACACATTGCAATGTGAAACTTATAATAAAATAATGCATTAATCATTTCAATATAGGCACATCTATCTATCTAGATAGATAATTTTTTATTTTAAGAAAGACTATAATAATTTCCTGAAAGAGCTGGGCATTGTAGTTTTGAACAAACGTTACTCAAACACAAGTACAAAATGCAATTGTGGGGAGCTTTTTTCAGCTATGTTGGGTTTTAGCTACACAGGAAATACTTGTTAATAAGTTCAATTCATTGTTGGTTTTGGTCTCCACAGTGGATTTCTCAACTGTAAGACAAAAACCTAAAACATAACTGTAAAACATATTGCCTGTTTGAGTACACACAATAAAGTGTACCCAAAAACAAAAGTACTAATTTAGGAAAGAGTTGAATTATAGACGTGGTAACCTGTCTAACTGCTACTATTCCATGGACTCTGATAAAACTAATCTAACTTACCCTGTAAAGACAAAAGTAGCTACAGTTTTCAGGTAAATGTAGTGGAGTGAAACCTTAACAGTTCCCATTGAAGCACTGGTAGTAGATTCTCCTAAAATAGAAATATGCAAGTACCAATATTTAATGTACTTGGTTACCATACATTGTCCCTCTCCCCTGTGTGTTTGGTAGGTTGGACAAATGAGCGGGTCCAGGAGTATTTTGTGTGGGCTTGTGAGGTGGTGAAAAGCCTGAAAGGAACCAACTCAGCTCTGGAGGAGAAGCTGGGGGAGCTGTTCAGACAGAGAGGAGTCCGGCTCTGACAACACGGCGGAAAACAGACTATTACAAATTAAATTAAATTTGAATTCGTAATAAATTATACAAATACATCATATTTCATGTGTGTGGTCTTTTAATTAATGTCTTCATGTTTTGATTGTATAGTTAAATTGAGGGAAAACTGAGTTTGTTGTAGTGACATCAGGAAGTTTATTACACAGGTGTTAATAGTATTAGTGTTAGAAGTTATCAGCTAAAGGATGTCAAACTGCTGAGTTTGCTTCCTGTAGAAAGAAACACACACAGGGTCAATCACTCTTTCATGGTAATCACTGATTCTTTATCTGACATTGTGGAGGTTAAAAACTCAATATGTAATCAGAGTTTGCAGGATTGAAAGTCACATGGCAAACAGCATGATACTAAGCAAGTACCCTATGTGTCCACATACAAGGTTTTTGACTCTTTTTTTTTTTTTTTTTTTTTTTTAAGTTGCACTCAGTGTTTAATTTCCAGGAAGACAAAAATAGACGTACAGCTAAAAACAAGGACGAGTAAGCTGAACAAAGAGAGGTAAAAACTATTATGCAAATACAAGTAGGTGTAAAATAGGTGTAAATATGCAATGACCAACAACATACATTGACTATATGTCACATGCCTTTGGCGTGAGACACCCGGGTTCAATTCCCACTGCGACACATCCACCAATGTGTCTCTGAGCAAGACACTTAACCCCTATTTGTGCCAGACGCTTACGACCTCTGACATATTTATCAATTGTAGGTCACTTTGAATAAAATTGTCAGCTAAATGAGTAACTGTATATACAAGTGTTCCGTAGACTGTAAACAAATACAAGTAGTGCTAAGGAGTATATCCGAAGTACTAGATAATATGCATGAGGTCTATTTATAGTATATGCACTCCTAATGGACATTGTGCTATTGAGATAGAGGTGGCATAGTAGCAAGTAGGAGTAAAATAGGTGTATATACAATAACCAACAACCTACATGTCGAAATATATGTCACTCACATGCCTCTGGTGTGTGAGACGCAGGTTCAGTTCCCACTGCGACACATCCACCAAAGTGTCCCTGAGCAAGACACTTTGGATAAAAGCATCAGCTAAGTTGTTATTATTATTATTATTATTATTATTATTATTATTATTATTATTATTGTTGCTATTATTCCTTGAAATTAATTCCAGTCATTACATTAAAAAGCTTCACTCAGATCCACCCTTTAACTTAATGTTTATGTCAGAAACGAATGCTTCTGGTGATAAAATGGTCTAAAACGTCAGTAAGATGTGTTTTTGTTTGAAGTAGTGTGTAACTCTTGATGGGAGGAAGTGTTTGCTCAGAAAAAGTCTACTTCCGGTCCGCTCTCTCCGTAGTGAGTTCAACTTCCGTTTCATAGAAGCGACCACTAGCTCGTTTTGTCCAAGTAAAATAGTTGTTGTTTTTTTTACTTTGAGCTGTTGATACCGTCGACCGGGCAGTCATGTCTAGTCGCGAACACCACGACCTCAACATGAAGCTCCCTCCGATCCAGTCCACGGCCGGAGCCGTGCCGGTCCGGAATGAGAAAGGTGAGAAGTAGCTGTTGTTAGCTAGCAGGCGGCTAGCGGCGTGCTAAGTTAGCCAGCTAGCTTAGCGGAACCTAACTTCATACCAACAAAAACAACTCTGCACAGTCAGTCTGAAAGTATTACTTACTATTATTACTACTTTAGCTGACTTAAAAAAAAATAGCTGCAGACATTGCCTGCGTGCTGCAGAAGCATGTTGATGATGTAGGTTTTGGGAACGAGGTCAATAATCATTTATGGAGGAGATGTTTTGGGGGTCCACAAACTTCTGCTCATTCGTGTAGATGGAGGAGCAAAAGTGCTTCAAGAAACCCCACAGGAGCCAGTACAACAACACTAACTTTGGTTGAATCCACTCCTCTAGTCAATTTTACAGGGGTTTCTTGTTTTTCTGGTCATTTACTGTTCAGTAATGTTAATATAACAGGATCGGATCTCAGCAACAACTTTAAGGAAATGTAATTGACAGTTAAACAACCATAGACTTGAATATGAATATTTACTGATTAATATGCAGTCTATGGTAACAACACAAATTATTGTGTAAAAACCAACTGAGTCTCTTAGCAAAACACATCAATATAAATTATTTCCCCCTACTCTTTCCCAGAGCACAAGGTAAATTAATTGCTTGTTTTGATGAACCAACTATTCAAAATTCACAGATAATTATATGTAAAATGATATGAAACAGGGAAAGGCAGCAAATAATATTTTTGTTGCCACTTTACGTTATTTACGATTAGTTGACTATCAAAAACATTTTAGACACTTTTTCTGATTTATTCAACACCTAACATTTCAGCTCTATTGGATTTTAGTATGTGCTGATGAATAATTCTTAATTAAGGTATTTTAATGAAAACCCAAGTAGATTCAAGCAAACATCTGGACCTTCAGCATCACTGGGTGGGAACGCCTAGCTCGACTGAGCTCATTTTTGTTTCTGCATATCTCAGGTGAGCTCTCCATGGAGAAGGTGAAGGTAAAAAGGTATGTGTCGGGTAAACGTCCCGACTATGCGCCAATGGAGTCGTCGGATGAGGAGGAAGAGGACTTCCAGTTTGTGAAGAAGGGAAAGGAAATGGAGCCAGAGGTAGAGCTGGAGGAAGAGGTGGTTTCTGATCCACGTCTCAAACGTTTGCTCAACCGTGTCTCTGAGGACGTGGAGGAGAGGTATGACACTACTATTTAGATTTGATTTGATTGATAATGACTATTACAGTTTGTGGTGCTGAAATGCTTATTTGACCACGTTGCTTCCCGTTTTGATTTTTGTCCTCAGGCTTGCGAGACACAGACAGATCGCAGAGCCTGAAGTCGTGGTTGAGAGCAGTGAGGACTCTGATGAAGGAACTTGGCACCCAGAGCGTGAGGAGAGCAGTGAGGAAGAAGAGGAAGAGGAGGAAGAGGAAGAAGTGGATGATGAGGTTGCTATCTTTGCTGTGTTCTGAGTGTGCTTTTCCCCTTGTCACTAAAGAATATCTTTGTGTCTTTTTTTTATTAGTTATTTTAAGTATGGACTTTCTCATTCTGTGTAGGAAATTGAAAGGAGACGAGCGATGATGCGGCAGCGAGCTGTTGAACGAAAGAACGAGGAGATGGAGGTCATGGAGGTGGAGGAGGAGGTGAAGTCGGGGGAGGAGTCCGAGTCCGAGTCTGAATATGAAGAATACACAGACAGCGAGGATGAAGCAGAACCACGGCTCAAACCTGTGTTCATTCGCAAGTATGAACTGAAACAACTACAAACGTTTCTCAAAACAAATGCACCTTAATCCATAAATGTTCTGGCAACTTTCTTTGTTGATGTCATGTGGGGGGCAACAGGTTTCTGTGTAAGATGCTCATGCAGTTTGCAGTTTAGATCAGGGCTCTCACTACAGCTCCAGTGAAAATAAAATAAGTAACATCCCTATATCATGCAAAATAACAACATTCCTGTACATGATGGTACCCTGCATTGTCTAGTTTAACAGGACAAACATCATGTTCCATCCGAGCATTGCTTCATTTATTTAGAACAAGCATGCCGTGTGCGTTAAGTTATTTCTAAGTAGAAATGTCTACATGTGAATACAAAAAATCTCCTAACTGTGGACTCTCAACTTTTCTGTCAGTCCGACCCTTTTTGAAGTTGAAAATATTTCGCGACCCCCGCAGATGGGACAAAATACATTTTTTGCAGTGAGAGGCGACTCGTGCGCGACGTCATTTGTGTTTTTTTTTCCCCATTGTCCAATCTAATGAATGGAGACAAGGGCCCTCAGTTGTGCTGACTGAAGTTTACAGTTGCTTGGATTGTCCGGAGACTGCGACGAACTGTCCCCGACTCATCCTAAAATAAGCCTTAAACCATCATTAAGACGAAGCCCCTGGACCAACTGGAAGGCTACTACCAGCGGTGCCCACACAGATCTCCCTTTCTCTGTCTTCCGCGTGTTTGTACACCTCACACGCTCAAAACAGTGCCAGAGCAGGCGTCCTCTGTTTGTCTGGTTTTTTTTTTTTAAAGCAGATGTTTTTAGCAACAAAAGACACAAACCTGTGAGTTGTGATCAGGTTTCTGCTAATATGACTGTTATTACTTAGCGGCAAACCAAAGGTTACACATGCTGGCGCTATAATCTTTGATTAGACTGATAGGACAGCTGATTCGGTGGTTGCCTAGCAACATTAAAAAAAAAATTCAACCAAAAAAGTCATTGCTGTGCGCCTCGCTTTTTTGAACCTGCAAAGCGCTTTCTGTCTGATCGGGGCCTGATTCTTCTTTGTTGTTTTATAGCGCCACCTACTGGATTAAACAGCACAAATATTTAGTGTCCACCCAAAGTGATTCCATATAGTCCGTCTAGTTACTTAACTTAAAAATAACTAGACTAGGCTTAGTAGCCAGTGGTTCTTAACCTGGGGGTCAGAATAAAAAAGATTATTCCAATTCACATTGCTCCATTTAAATAGTTTTTAGGGGCCCCTGAAGGGTGAAATTGTCAAGTATTTCAAAGCAAAAAGCAGAAATTACATACAATTCAAATTGTTTAATTCTAATTTTGTGAAAGAGAAATATGTTATTGTTATAAGAAATATAGCTGTTTAGATCCATCCATTGTCAACCGCGTAGCCTGCGGGTTGCGGGGGGGCTGAAGCATATCCCAGCTGACATTGGGCGAAAGGTCCACCCTGGACAGGTCGCTAGTTAGCTGTTTAGATATTATTGGGTATTTTCTTAATGATGATAAAACATTTAAATTTAATAAAACAACATTTACAAGCTACACTGGGCAAACATGAGGCAAGTAGCTCTAGTGTAAAGCAGGTACAATTCTGGTCTGATTTGGTCAGTCTTAGGGCTGGACGAAAAATTTGACTTACTGAAGTTACTCACCTATTCGTAGTATATAACAGACAAAAAAAACAATAACACTGGATGGAAAATAGGATGTTTGATCTGTGTCTTCTCTGTCTACAGAAAGGACAGAGTCACAGTGGCAGAGCGTGAAGCAGAGGAGTTGAGGCAAAGAGAGCTGGAGGCTGAGGCCAAGAAGCAGGCGGAGGAGCGGCGGCGCTACACCCTGAAGATTGTGGAAGAGGAAGCTAAGAAGGAGTTTGAGGAGAACCGACGCACACTGGCTGCTCTGGACGCTTTGGACACCGATGGAGAGAATGAGGAGGAAGAATACGAAGCCTGGAAAGTCAGAGAGCTGAAACGCATCAAGAGGGACAGAGAGATCAGAGAGCTGTGAGTAAACACAGTGACTTGAACTGTTTATTTATAACTCTTTAGTGCTGTTGTTGTCGCTGAGGGTGGTAATGAGTGATGTGTGTCCTCAGCATGGAGAGGGAGAAGGCTGAAATTGAGAGATTCCATAACATGACGGAGGAGGAGCGCAGGGCTGAGCTCCGCAACAGCGGCAAAGTCATCACCAACAAAGCCACCAAAGGAAAATACAAGTTCCTCCAGAAGTACTACCACAGAGGAGCCTTCTTCATGGTCAGTCAAGTCAATTTTATTTATACACTGCAATCTCACAAATCTGCCTCAAGGGGGTTTAAAGTCTGCACAGCATAGGACACCTTCTTAGACTCATAATGTAGGCCGATTTTAGGTGTGTCGGATTCATCTGCTCCACGGGAAACATTTCAGGTGACTGTAGTTTACAGTTAAAAAGATGTTTCATCCAAATTCCAGTTAATCTAGTCTTTCAAACACAATGAAGACATCCAAGAGAAGTATAGGACTGCTCCTCTGATGACTGATCTTTAAATTTCTGCAATTCTGTGCAATAGCATGCTCCATTGATGGGTATACTTGGATTGTTGATTCATCATTCTCTGTGTTTTATTGTAAAGATAAGAGTCTGGTTAAATTAAGCTTCTAATAATGTGAAGATCAGTATTTTCACATTAAATCTAAAGGCGTTCCTTCATAGCTTAATATACACACAGCTCTGGTTCTTTTTAAGGGTTTTAAAGCCTGACTGATAAAATAGCATGACCAAATATTATTGTAGTTGATAAATTGCAAGTTTTTGCCAGTACAGAAATGCTAAAGAAAAGGCTGAAATGTAGAAACACGTCTTGAGGGCAAGTTCTGCTCAGTAAGTATGTTGGTCAAATGTTTACAGTTTGATGTCGTTCAGTGGTCTGTAACTGTTCACATGGTTTCTGTCACAGGATGGGGAGGACGACGTGTACAAGAGAGATTTCAGCGCCCCGACTCTGGAGGATCACTTCAACAAAACCATCTTACCCAAAGTCATGCAGGTCAGCTGCTTTTGCTCATATTTCATGTGTTCAACAGAATGTTGTATAGCTGAACTATTAACCTGTGTTAAATCTTAAAATCTACATTTATTAAAATCATATTCGGTGTTTATATGATTATGGGAAAAAATCAACAAGAATCCTGAGAAGGACTTTTTGCCTTTTTAAAATATTGTCGTCCTTTGAAACATGTACCAAATATATAAATGCATTTCCCAATCCAATTTTTCACCTTAAATTTGGGCATACATTATCTGAAACATTTCCTACACATACATGCCAGAATAACGTGCATATTTCGAGCAGGTTTATCTGCTGGATACATTTCCCTTTGAATGAAGTCTTCTGATTCGACCTGTTATGGCTTGTTTTCCTTCTTAAGGTCAAAAACTTTGGGCGGTCTGGACGTACCAAGTACACCCACTTGGTGGACCAGGACACCACATCATTCGACTCTGCTTGGGCCCAGGAGAGCGCTCAGAACAGCAAGTTCTTCAAGCAGAAGGCGGCAGGCGTGAGGGACGTGTTTGACCGGCCCACAGTGAAGAAGAGGAAGACTTAAGATGTGGAGGAGACTTCACCCGGCCCACACTGCAGCTTTAGAGACTGTCCAGAGACAGAGCTGCATCCCAGGATGCCGATTCCCCTTTCCTGGACTTTATGTTGTGGAAAGAAAATAGACTGATTCCACCACTTTAATGAACTGTTTATCTACCAGAAAGGTGCACCATCATTTAAAAAAGTTAATTTAATGTTGGCTCCTCAGCTTCTACTTAAGATCACATCACACCCAGATACCTCCTTCAGTTTTAAAGCAGTGGGTTGTGATATCATTTTGTATAAATCAGCCTTTAATAACAGTATGTACTGGATGTCTTGCATTGCCCTTTTTTTCCCCTCTATAGTTGTGAAGCTACAAGTATTGTAACTTGATTTCGTGAATAAAACTTTTTAACATTTTAAAAACCTTTCCAAAGAGTGCAAAACAAGTATTAAAATGACTAATCACAGGAACAAAAAGGAGGCAGGTCAACTTTTATTTTAAAAAAAGAAAGATGGATTTACGGTAACAATTACTTCGCAAGAGTTTAACCGCTGAGTTCAGTTCAGCCCCATTGTCTCGATGAGCCCTGGTAACAAAAACAGAGTGAAGCAGTCCAGTGTGTAAATGCTGTTTGTTCAGTTGGTCAGGGCCACCAGAGCCTCCACCACGTTCCCCATGTGTTCCCTCAGACTGCGCTCCGCCACGGCCCTGGAAATCTCCATCTCTGACATCTGCACAGGAACACGAACATCAGAATATGATCATAATGTAAGAATCGAAAAATAGGCTTCAACTAAGTCACAAAACTAGTTGTGCATAACTTTAACTTGTTACAGACTTCATGAAATGACACAATTGCAAGTAATCGGTAAGTGGGATGCACAGTTAAATGGGAAAACTACAGTCTGCAGACCATTTCTTGATTAAACATAATGGTGACTCAGGAAACGGTGCACAAGGTCAGGTCCGTAAAGAAATGGTTTCCTCAGTATTATGTGAAACTTGACTGGCCTGCACAGAACCATATGTTCTATGCCTTTGTGACTGAACGGGTGACTATAACTGGCAAATATCTGCTGCAGGTTATAACGTCGTGGAAAACCATCCCAAAAAAGTGGAGGCTGTAAAAGCAGCAGATTAATAATGCTTGTAGTTTGTGAATGACATCTTTCATTATCACATGGGTATACTGTTCCAGTATCTACATACATTCGCCGATGTGATCTACCAAATAGATGTGTGGCTCGACAGGCTGATTTCTGTATTTTTCCAACCCTGGTCCCAGTTTTACATATTTTTGTGTCGAAATGACTAGTAAGTAGTAGAAGATGAATTCAGGTGCCAGTGGCTGCAAAGTATTCCTTTGGCGCAAAATTACGTCGACAGTGTTTTTTTGCTCCGTCTAAAATCTCACGAGAGGTGAGGTGACGGAGGAAGAAGACGATTCATGACGTTGACAGACACCTGGTTAAATATCCTGAGCCTGTTTGTGGCAGAAAAAGCAGTATTTGTGGACGTCATTTAGACGGGCACAGGCTGCGGCTGCTGGCTGAAGCCATCCACTGCACAGATTCCAAAACTTGTTGCACCCACTAATCATTTCAACCCCAAAATATGTGAAAACAGGGTTTAAAAATTCAGAAATTATCCTTTAACATCACAAACAGATTCTTAGATTAAATAAAAACTACTTACAATTAGTTCCACATCCTCTTTTTTGATTGTGACTTTGGCCAACTCTTTTTCTCTGGAAGCAAAACAACACAAAGAGAGAACAATCAACAGGTTCTCTGTTTTCTGCATAAAACAACAGACTGCAAGCAAGACGGTAAAATATAAAATAAATCCCTCAACCTGCAGATTACAAACGCTACTTTCCTTCTCTTGGTCATCTGTGGGTTTGCTTTTCGTGGCAGCTCGGCGGTAATGAGCCGATGCTGCTGTTACACACACACGTTCTGCCAACATGTAAAAGCTGGGAGGGTGACGCTGATCTTACCTCTCTTGTTTGGCTTTCTGTTCTCGCGACCTTCTGTCCCCAATCACTGACATTGCCTGAAAGAAAAATAACGTTATTTATTAGTATTTATGTCATCTTCACCCAGTTTCAAATATGAAAGCCACAGTAAGTGTAACACCACAACAGACAACGTCCAACAGGTTTTATTTAACTAAAACCTCTGTTTCACCCATGAACAAAGGGATTCACCTGTACTCGAGTACATTTTATCACAGTTTTCCCACCATTTTAAGGTTTTAAAATATAACAATCTATTCGTTTTAAAAAATAAAGCACAAATCAGCTGCTGTACTTACGTATGTGACATTTGACCACTATCACAATCTAACTTTGTTGACACTATTAATAGCACAGTATTGAACACAATATCTCTCATCAGAAATACTTTATTGATCCCCAAGAGGAAATTCTTGTGTCACAGAATTTCCCCAGTGGCTCATATTTCACTTTCATCTACTAATGAACTCCTCTCCATAATTTTGGCTGATTTAACAGAGTAAGAAACTGGGGATGAGACATATATTGAGACTTACCATTTAGAAGAAATTGTTATGTAGTATTCTTTTTAAGAAGTAGTTATTTATCTTATTTATATAGTTTAAAGTTACAGGGAGAGTGCACATTAATAGACATTTCTGCAAATGTGACAGTTTAGCTAGCTTGGCTAATTTTCGACTGCAGTCCCTGATACACGCTTGTCATCTAATTTATATACTGCAAAGCAACATAATAATTCACGTCTCCCTGACAGTGGACTTTACATTCCTGAACATATATGGTTAGATAGATATATCATATACTTATTTTCCACAACACATTACAGGTAGAGCATCTGCATCTTAAAAGTAATTCAACCAGAGTTTCAAAAAAGACAAATTTACTTTTAGTGGTTCAATGTCAAACACTAAAGAAAGAGCAACAAACAGCTTTGAACTCATGAGATCTGATTACAGAGAAAATATTTCCAAACATTATTCTGCTGGTATGTTTTATCTAAAGCTGAAGAAAAACGCTGATTCATTGATTAGTTAATTAACAGAAAATTAATTGGCAAATATTCTGATTATCGACACCTTATTAGTTGTATAAATAAACAAACACGGAAAAAAATCTTTACAATATCTATCTTGGGGGTTTAGACCAATCAAGATGTCTCTGTGGGCTCTCAAAACTTGAGACATGTTTCACTACTTTTTATTAAATTTTTTATTGTTAAATTAAAAGAAATAAGCCACAGATCTTTCAATAATAACAATAAAAAAAAAGATTGCTAGTTGGAGCCCTAGTTACTCATCCTTATCCTGTCCTTTGATAGTGTTTTGGACCTGGTTGTGTTTTTTTGTTGTTGTTGTTGTTTTTTTAAATATATATATATATATATATATATATATATGTGCAATGGATAAGACGCCTGCCTTTGATGTGAGAGACCCGGGTTCAATCCCCCACTGTGTCCCTGAGCAAGACACTAGTTACTCCAGAGGCGTGCGACCTCTGACATGTATAGCAATTGTAAGTCACTTTGGATAAAAGCGTCAGCTAAAATAATAAATGTAAATGTAACATTTAATTCTGTATCCCTCCTAAAGCTTGATAGAAGCTTGTATGAACTATTAATACAATTCATCGCACCAATTAATTTCTACAACTTACATTTCACACAAGTCAGTTTTGCAATACAGATGTAGAAACGACACATAATGTGTTATTTAATAGAAAGACTACTCCGAATGTTTGGTCCCACTTGACATCTTGTCACCATTAGGAAATTATTTTGACTATTTTGGAGAACAGTGGTGTTGAGAATCCCAGGAATGATTTTCTGTAAATACCAATCTGACATACTTTAATTGTAATGTTGGTTTGACGTTATTCTACTAATATTGTGCTAGTTTAACTTGTTTCCTCTGTTTACTTGTGTTAATTATTAGTTTATTTGTCACTGTCTTGTTACAACGTTGGTTCAATGAAGCAAAAGGGGAAAAAAGGGCATGACAGCTTTAGCTAGCTAAGTTGGCTATGAGGCAGTTAGCCAGGTAGTTAATAGTTTACTGCACAATTACCAATGTTGCTAACTTTCTTTTAGCATGTGGTATTCAAATAAAGCTCTAGCTAAAGACATAGTACACAACTTTTGCAAGCTAACCCCTTCGCACGGTTTGGTATCACTGATGATGTACCGACAGTGCAGCCAGCAGTGGCCGCATGTGGCTAACGTTAGCCCGGAGCTCTCACCGTTTCTAAATCAGAGCTGGAGATTTCCTTCTCCTCCGCATAGTCCGTGACTCTCTCCAGATCAGCGGCTCCGCTGTCATGTTTCCGAGGCTTTTCTGCCGGCTTTCCAGTGCAGTTTTCGTCGGCTTCCAGGTCCAAATCGACATCTCCCTCTGCCGCCATGTTTGCTCCAGTGAGGCCGGAACTAAAAGAAATGTTCCGTTAAACCTCGGAGAGTAAACTGGGAGGGACCGGAAAGGAAAATTTTAAGAAGAAATCCGTATATG
>NC_060169.1:3962495-3964605 GCF_021292245.1 Micropterus dolomieu | reverse complement strand
ATATATATATATATATATATATATATATATGTGCAATGGATAAGACGCCTGCCTTTGATGTGAGAGACCCGGGTTCAATCCCCCACTGTGTCCCTGAGCAAGACACTAGTTACTCCAGAGGCGTGCGACCTCTGACATGTATAGCAATTGTAAGTCACTTTGGATAAAAGCGTCAGCTAAAATAATAAATGTAAATGTAACATTTAATTCTGTATCCCTCCTAAAGCTTGATAGAAGCTTGTATGAACTATTAATACAATTCATCGCACCAATTAATTTCTACAACTTACATTTCACACAAGTCAGTTTTGCAATACAGATGTAGAAACGACACATAATGTGTTATTTAATAGAAAGACTACTCCGAATGTTTGGTCCCACTTGACATCTTGTCACCATTAGGAAATTATTTTGACTATTTTGGAGAACAGTGGTGTTGAGAATCCCAGGAATGATTTTCTGTAAATACCAATCTGACATACTTTAATTGTAATGTTGGTTTGACGTTATTCTACTAATATTGTGCTAGTTTAACTTGTTTCCTCTGTTTACTTGTGTTAATTATTAGTTTATTTGTCACTGTCTTGTTACAACGTTGGTTCAATGAAGCAAAAGGGGAAAAAAGGGCATGACAGCTTTAGCTAGCTAAGTTGGCTATGAGGCAGTTAGCCAGGTAGTTAATAGTTTACTGCACAATTACCAATGTTGCTAACTTTCTTTTAGCATGTGGTATTCAAATAAAGCTCTAGCTAAAGACATAGTACACAACTTTTGCAAGCTAACCCCTTCGCACGGTTTGGTATCACTGATGATGTACCGACAGTGCAGCCAGCAGTGGCCGCATGTGGCTAACGTTAGCCCGGAGCTCTCACCGTTTCTAAATCAGAGCTGGAGATTTCCTTCTCCTCCGCATAGTCCGTGACTCTCTCCAGATCAGCGGCTCCGCTGTCATGTTTCCGAGGCTTTTCTGCCGGCTTTCCAGTGCAGTTTTCGTCGGCTTCCAGGTCCAAATCGACATCTCCCTCTGCCGCCATGTTTGCTCCAGTGAGGCCGGAACTAAAAGAAATGTTCCGTTAAACCTCGGAGAGTAAACTGGGAGGGACCGGAAAGGAAAATTTTAAGAAGAAATCCGTATATGAATAAATACATATATATATATATATATATATATATATATATATATATATGTATATGAATATATATACATATATATATATATATATATTCATATACGGTCGTATATAAATATAAAAAATATATAGAAGAACTTATATAAATAAAATATGAAAGATAAAAATTGACAATATATAAAAAATAAAATCTTTCTGTGTGGAGTTTGCGTGTTCTCCCCGTGTATGCGCGGGTTCTCTCCTGGTTCTCCAGCTTCCTGCCACCATCCAAAAACATGCAGACTCGGTTAATTGGTGGCTATAAATTGGTGGTTGTGAGCTGTCCGGGGTGAACCCCGCCTTTTGCCCGATGTCAGGTGGGAAATATATGTTTTTAGCTGCGATTCGCCTGTTACTCATGCCGCCTCACCAAGCTCCGTGTGTTCTCGCATCTTTAATGAACAAAGTGTTTCAAAGTTTTGCACATTCTTTCAGAGCCAAAGCCAACACCTGTCTGATTCCAACACCAACAATCTGGTTGATCACTTCAATCATATCTGCTTGTCGTCACTAAATATTACTGCTCCTCTAAAGGTTGGGCCTACGTCTAAAGCTAGTAAACAACCCTGGATAAATGACAGCATTCGCAGCCTAAAAAGGGAATGCAGGAAAGCAGAGCGCAGATGGAAAAAATCCAATCTCCAAGTCCATTACCTCAGTCTGAAGGATTTATTAATTAACTACAATAAAATGGTTAAGGATGCGAGAACACACTATTTTTCTGAACTCATTACTACACATAAACACAATCCCAGGTTTCTGTTTAAGACTGTGGATCAGCTGGTAAACCCAACCCCTCCTTGTGCCTCAGCTGGAAGTAATGATGACTGTGAATTGTTTTTATCTTATTTTACCAATAAGGTGGTGTCAATCAGAGCCTCTATTACCCCCGTGGCCTCTTACTCAGAGGTTCCTCACCAGCAACAACAGAGTTTTAACCA
>NC_060169.1:3924423-3962395 GCF_021292245.1 Micropterus dolomieu | reverse complement strand
AGACTGTCCAGAACTCAGCTGCCAGGCTTTTAACCAGAACAAAGAAATATGACCACATTACTCCTATTTTAGCTTCATTACACTGGCTCCCAGTATGTTTTAGAATTGACTTTAAAATTCTATTGATCACTTTTAAAGCTCTTCATGGCCTCTCGCCTTGTTATATTTCTGACCTTTTAGTCCCATACGCACCAGCACGTACCTTGAGATCCTCGGGCAGAGGTCTGTTGTCTGTTCCAGAGTCTCGACTGAAAACTAAAGGGGACAGAGCGTTTGCTGTCAGGGCCCCGAGGCTCTGGAACAGCCTGCCCGAGGAAATCAGGTCGGCTGAGTCAGTGAACTCTTTTAAGTCCCTTCTTAAAACATACTTTTATAGGAGAGCTTTTCCCGATCTTATTTGACTTTATTTTATCCCTTTTATTTTTTTGTATTTTACTAATTTTATATTAAATTTTCATGCTCTTATCTTTTTTTTGTATTATTCTTTACACTTGTTAAAGCACTTTGTAACTTGTTTTTGAAAAGTGCTCTACAAATAAGGATTATTATTATTATTATTATTATATAAAAATTTTCCCTCTCACCCTCCTTGCGGGGTGGAATGTGTCATCCTCAAGCACGGGTCCTCTACCAGATCTTAGCTGTTCTTAGGACAGCACTCTTCTGGACAGAAACCTCTGATGTTTCACCTGGAATCTGCTGTAGCCACTCTCCCAGTTTGGGGGTCACGGCCCCCAGTGCTCCGATTATCACCGGCACCACTGTTGCTCTTACTTTCCACATCTTTTCTAGCTCCTCTTTCAGCCCTTGGTATTTCTCAAGCTTCTCGTGTTCCTTCTTCTTGATGTTGCTGTCGCTTGGGATCGCCACATCTATCACTGCAGGCTTCTTCTGCTGTTTGTCGATCAACACGATGTCTGGTTGGTTTGCCATCACCAGTTTGTCAGTCTGGATCTTGAAGTCCCGCAGGATCTTAGCTCGGTCATTCTCAACTACCTTAGGAGGCGTCTTCCATTTTGACCTTGGGACTTCCAGCCCATACTCATGCCAGATGTTCCTGTACACTATGCCAGCTACCTGGTTATGGCGTTCCATGTACGCACTTCCTGTCAGCATCTTACACCCTGCTGTTATGTGCTGTACTGTCTCAGGGGCATCCTGCCTGGTGTGATAGACCCCCGCCTCTATTGATCTTGTACTGAGTGCCTGTTCTTGTGCCGCCATGATTAGTGCTTCTGTGCTGTCCTTTAGTCCAGCCTTTTCCAGCCACTGGTAGGATTTCTTGACATCAGCCACTTCTTCTATTTGTCTGTGGTACATACTTGTCTCTCCATGAAGAGATATATAGGGTCGCGGGGGGCTGGAGCCAATCCCAGCTGACATCGGGTGAACCTTTTATGATAGCAAAAAAAGAAACGTCTCTGGCCAAGATACCCAAATTTTTCATGCCATGAATTCACGTATTGGTTGTGATTGTGCAAGATGTATAACAGGATGTGGTGTGACAGCAACACTGAAAAAACTAAAATCTAAGTACGATTAATTATCTTAATTGAAGGCAAAATATATTTGTTTTTTGGCCGGCAAGATATTTCTTCTTACGAGACGGCTTTTATGTTAGAGAATTTCACTTGTTTCAAGTTTTTTTGTACTTAAGTAGCAAGTGAAATGTTCTTGTTCTGTTGGCAGATAATTATTACTTAATTATTTTAAGTAATATTTCCCTTTTTTCCTTGTTTCTGAGAGCTCAGTTTTTGTAGTGAAAACAACAAACTGACAAACTCAGGTGTGTCTCCTGCCTCATTGCTGAATGTCCACGTTCTCATGCTTATGTGATGTATAAGTATGTGTAATTCAAGCTTTTCATCCTTACACTAGTTGATGAAAACTATAGTGTACCACAGTTAAGGTCTTCAAAATGTAGGCCAACATGGACAGATACATCAGATCTACACTGTACATTCAGCCGTGAGACTGTACTTGTAGAAGCTTACAGTATGGTTGATCTACAGTGTTTACCTTCATTGTATCAAAATGCAATGAGAGATGCCAACGTCTCTGGAGATGCACAAACTGATAAAATAGTCTACATAAATTAATTAGATTAACATTATCATGAAATGACAATGGATCTCTATGGCTGGATTGCTTTTGCACTCTGCATGTATGCTTTCATCTCCAACGTAAAGAGCACGCAGCGGTCAAGAGTCCCAGAAACTAACCAGTACTCCAATACTGGAATAATACTAAACTGACTCCAGGTTTTTTGTGTGTCAAGTAGTCGTTTGGTTAATTAAATGCAACATTTTTATTTATGAATCTACACCATGTGAGCACATTATAAACTGAAATAATAAAGATCTTAAAGGTAGATTCTGACACAGAGCCCCTACACAAGACACTGACACAAGATTAGGCTTGTAGTGGTGCAAACTCCCTGACAAATTGGAAATTAATATAACACAAACCAATTTACACACAGTGAAATTGGGGCTCTGTCTCTGGGGCTTTGATTGGTAATTGAGCCTTGTGTATCTTTGACAATAAAAAAAAAAGTTAGGTGAATTTCAGTACTCTTCAGTAAGTTTATTTTCATGCCATACTAAAATTAATGTAAACTACTACTTGATGTAATATGCACAAAATCTGAAGAATCCAAATACACACTTATTGCCTACTTTAAAAAAAACAAGAAGTTGGATAAGTGTTTTTTCAGAAGTACAGGAATATTTCTCATACGTTTCCTTGCAACTACTTTACTTTATCAGCAACTTTACGCAACATACTTTTGGGAAAATCCACCAAATACTCCCAATTCATTGAGGACAGCGGGACATGATGTATTTCCAGGAGTTGAAAGTGCATTTTGTGAGTTAGAATTACATTAGAATTACAATTATTAAACTATAAACCTACAATAATCTTTGTTCTGAACTACAAAATATTGTTCATTTATTGTCAGTCGAGAGAATTACTTACTTTCTTTTTTCACCTGAAGTCAAGGCCTTAATTTCTGATTTGATCCCATGTTAATCAGCAAGTTTAAGACACATATTGTGTATATGTCTGATTAATCAGATTGATCTACTGTCTTGTTATTGTCTGAGAGATGATGAGAAAAAAGTGGACTTTTAACTAACTCAATGTGCTCCTCCTTGATCTATTCCTGTCTCTTATAAGAGGTTTACTTGTACT
Organism: Micropterus dolomieu; assembly: GCF_021292245.1. NCBI lineage: Eukaryota > Metazoa > Chordata > Actinopteri > Centrarchiformes > Centrarchidae > Micropterus > Micropterus dolomieu. The sequence goes on along the minus strand of NC_060169.1, from coordinate 3,959,200 downwards.
TCAGTACAAATAGCCCTTCAACCACTGAAACAGATTTCCTGTGTCTGCAGACTTTCTAGCTCTTTCTTGTGCTTGAGCTTTATCTATCCACCTACCAATAATCAGATTATAGGAAAGAGAAACCTGCTCACGGCTTCAACCCTGAGCAGGACTGAAAACCACTTCAGTGCTCTCTGGTTTACCTGGTTCATTCTTCAAGAGATGTATATGGTCAGGAATAGATGGAGGAATGGCACCGGGGCCGGAGAGACGTCGCTGTCATCACACCAACCCCTTCATCCTGCTGTATGACTGACGACTGTCTGACTTTTCGGAGCTCTCGTAGCCTCAGGACTCAGGGACGAGATGTCAGGACGCTGCTTCCGGGCTCAGGTGAGACATTTGTTTCATGGTGAGATGATCAAAGCATTAAAGATATCTCTTAGGGTGGAAAAGAATAAGAAAAAGAAGAAAAAATAAGCAAGGGGTAACAAGGGCAATCACACAAAAATGTTTGGACGAACATGTGAAAGAGTTTTTCTTAAACCAGGGTAACACTTACTTCTTGGACAATTATAATAATAATAATAATAATTAAGTGCAGACAAGGTCATAAAATATATAAACACATAAAAGACAACAGAGCTACTCAGACATTCATTCAGCAATATTGCACAAGCCTTAGTAACTTAAGTAAAGTGACAGTGTACACAGCATTTGTGAGTTATTTTTGGCAGCATTTAATGCACTGGTTACTGTGGAATAGAAACTGTTTTTTAGTCTGTTTGTTCTTGTTTTGAGAGTCCTGTATCGTTTGCCTGATGGCAGCAGAAGACACCGTCATTATGGGGTTTTTGGGTGGGTAACTGCCCCGGAATCGCAGAGAAGCGTGGACACAATGCCACAATTCACACTCTTGTACATATAAAATGGTGGGCTTATGTATATCCTACTGAGAAGCCATCAATCCAATAGAGTAATCAATTAAGGAAACATGGAGTGTTTATGTTGCTTGGGGAGTTGACCTTACACAACAATATAAACTTCAGAAAGATTAGATGCAGCTCTATGAATGTTTGAAGTCACAGTCCCTCTTTCAGCTGATCTGTGTCCTTCCAATTCATTACTATCAGTCTTTTATCTGTCATGCATCCAGTTGTTCTTTCTGGACTATTTTACTAGTCTGGCATCACTGGAATTCCTCAGAATATGAGCAGGTTGTGCACTCAGTCATGCCACAGTTATGAATGGGTACATTGTGTTTCTATGGAAAGGACAATTCTTACTACTTGTAATTACGTGTGAGTCATTTACATACCCAGTTTTTTATTTACCTGCCTTAAAAACATGTTTAAAAAACAATCCTGTTCAAAAACACCTCAAAAAGAGTCCTAAACGAATAATGAATGGATAATCTTTCTTGTCCTTTCTTGTAAACAAGCATGGATTTCAGCCAACCATAATTGCGCAAGCCTGTTGAAACCATAGATTGAGCGCTTTCACTCAAGCGGCGATTTGCATCCGCTTATTTGCTTTTGTTTGTTCTCTTTGGCACTTCCTCCTCTCCCACAAGGCAGCAGCAATTATCTGAGAGTGAAAGGGGCCCCCAGGAATGCCGGGCCGCTCAGAGCAACACATGTTTATCACAGCGATTTAGTGGTTTACACCCGCTCAACCTGGAGGGAATAATCCAAAGTGAGATTAAGGATATTATGTGAAATAATGGTTGTTTTTAAACTTGTGGGGACTTTCTTAATCCCTACATTTCTGGTTTGTCAACTTCATGGTGGTGCTAGATGAAAAGTCAGGTGATAACCAAGGTCAGTAGGACGCATCCTCATGTGTCCATCAATCTCTGCAATCTCTGGCAATAAATCCAGTAGTTGTTGAGATGTGTCAGTTTGGGCCACAGCAGTGGACCGACAGACTGACACTGCCATCCCATGAGCTGCTAGCATGACTAAGAATTCTTCCCTTGACAGAAGTTAAATAGCACACACGTGAAAGAAAGTTTGGTTGTGACAGCTGATTAAATGAATATGAAATAATATGTGACAGTGTGTTTCTAGCTGTTGTTGTTTGTTGTTGTTGTTGTGGATGGTAGGGGAAGTGGTTCCTCTGCACACGCCTTGTACTCCTAGCTGCTTCTCTGCCGTCATCAGCTCCTCAGACTGATAATCCTACAACTGTTGATTTGCTTGAAGGTTCAGAGAGTCTCCATTCACTGGGTTTGTAAGTCCAAGCCTCTTAGCTGAGTCTGCACCAAGCTGACATTTCCTCTTATTTAACCACTTGTTAGTTACTCAGTTCCTAGAAAGTGAACCTGGACAGACTGTGGCTCTTCTCAAGAATTACAGCACAAGTTTTGGCACAGACTTCTTTTTTTTTTACGTGCATGTAAAGGTCTAAAAACATCTTATCCTACTAAAGAAGTTACGCTGCAGACGAGCATGACAGCAGCCAAATGTGACAAAGTTAATTACACCTGTACTGAAAACACTTCACTGGCTGCCAGTACAGTATAGCATTGATTTCATAGTATTACGGTTTGTTTCCTAGGCCGTAAATCAGAATCAGATATTCTTTATTGGTCCCTGAGGGGAACAGTTGCTCACTTTGCACACAAAGGCATTACAGGAATATAAATAATAATAGAAAGTTTATAAGTAGTATATAAAAGTATATATAAAAATATAAATAGGAATGTGAAAACATGTACAATATTTTACAGTATATGACACAAGTGTTATGAATATATAGTAGTAATAATAATGTGTACTGATAAGGTTGAAGTGGAATGGATTAAAAATGTTTTGCTGTAATGCACACGAATGGACCTGTGTATGTTAGTGTTTTACAAATACAATTGACTCCTCCATCCTTTCTGTCATCACTTGTTTGCACGTTGCTTCTTGCTCTTTGAGGTTAATTCTACACTGCTTTTCTCTTCTCTGAATGTGTCGTCATTTTGAGTAGTTTCTTTACAGAAACCCTACCCTACCAAACCAAATAATACAAATACAACATGCCATACATAATAAGATTAATTTTTTAGACACATGTAAATGTTAATAAAGTCAGCCTGTAGATTAGAAAGCCCCACAGTATTAGTATTAGTATAAGTAGTATAAGTATTCATAATAAAATTTTACTGACGTTTTAAGAAATGTTTCCATTGCAGAAATTCAGTATGTGATATATTATGCTATGTAATACTTAACACATATTTGTGTTTTTCATGTATTTTAATAATAATAATAATAATATTTTATAAAATTGTATCTAAAATTTTGAAATTCTTCTGTATGTGTCAGATGTAGGTAGTATGTATTGATGAATCACAATTTGCTTTAAAAGAAACATGCGTTAGCCATTTCTTTTCTCATCAACAAATTATTTTAGCCCAAGTGGCTAATGTGAAATATAGTTTGGAGTTTTATAAGTTTTAAAGCATTGACTATTTGGACGGGTTTAATAAAATTAAACTGAGTTGACATGAGGCCTTTTGCCATGCGCCATAAACTACATACACAATTATAAAGAAATATTAATTTGAGAGCTCAATTTAGAGAACTGTTTAATATCTGATTTTAAAAAAAGAAGCCCTTGTTGCTTCTGATTGGAAATCGGTTGGTGCATTCGGTTAAAGGTTGTGGACCTGTTGTTCACTGAAGTGAGCAGTGGTGGAGGAAGTATTCAGATCCTTTATCCTTAAGTAAAACAACTAATACCCCAAATAACAATTTTTTGTAAAAATTTTCTGCATTTAAAATGTCTCTTAAGTATATGAGTGTAATCAAAATCATTAGGTTTTTATTCCTCATGCTCATTTTGAACTATTTAGTGTCAGACCGCAACTAATGATTATCTTCACTCAGGATAATCTGCTGATTAATTTCTCCATTAATCAATTGACTTTGTATAGATTGTAAAAATTCAGAAAATAGTGTAAAATGCTGTCACAATTAACCAGAGCCGAAGTGACACCATCAAAATGCTTTTTTTGTTCAACCAACACTCCATATCTCAACCTCAAGTAGAAAGTGGCATGAAGTGGCACTTGAGTAAAAGTACTCCCACCACTGGAAGCGAGTAATCTAAATTCAACAGGTGTGTTGCTAGGTGAGATGCAGTGCAGTGTTTGATTGGACAGCCTCTGGCTCAGTGCCGCCCGTCTGTGGCGTCTCAGAGAGTGTAACAGCTATTAATGTCCTGTCTGGGCTGGTGAAGGTCATCCTGACTGAGAGGAGGGCTGAACAACGACAGGATTAACCTGGCGCTCCGCCCTGCACACTAACCCAAATCTAATCTGACTCTCTCCTCATGCACTCAGCGCTTTTTAACAGCTACCAGACACATAGCTTCATTTCACTGCTGCTGTGCCGCACAGAAAACAACCTCAGTGTTCCTACTGCCTGTCAACAAATGGTGCTGACAACAACTGAAAAACGTCTAAGCAACAACAGTTAATCAATTAAGGTGTCACCAAATCAAACAAAATGATGAATCTTGGGGATCATCACAACAATTATGGACATATAGAAACTGCAATATTTATGTTTATTTCCATCCATCGTCAACCACTTATCCTGCGTACACCCCCGCAATCGGGCAAAGGGCGGGGTACACCCTGAACACACAACCAGTCACGCTCACACCTAAGGACAATTTAGGGTCATTAGGGTTATACATAGCGTTATTTTTGTATAAAAGCCTATATCATCTGTTTGGAATATTGACATTGACACTTGACAAGAGTTTCAAAATGTATTGCTTTGCACAGAAAATGTTCAAAACAAACATTTCTGAGCAGCAGGTATGTTTGCAGAAATAAGTCATATTAATGATAAATTACATTATTAGTTCCCAATGTTTTCAACTAATCCCTAAAATAGTGGACCTCTAAATTTGATGGGAAAAAGTGAATGTTACTAACATACCTTTTATGATAATAGGAAATTAGAAATGCAAATAATTTGAAAACTAAAATATTAGTTGCAACTAAATTTGTATGCTGTGTCTGATGCCTTTTCTGCCTTCCATTAGTGCCCCATAAAATCCGTTGGCCTGTTTAGTATTAAGCTGTAAGCACATCTACTAATGCACCCTGTCTTTGTTGATACCATCACACACAGCCCTGCGTCCAGTCAGTCCCACTTCAGTGTTTCTGGGTCGTACAGCAGTCGTGATAATTTGTTAGGATTATGGACCTGGCCTCTTTTTGTGAGTGGCACACTGACTCAGACTTGGACAAGGGCTAAGGGTGGGGGGTTTGTAGGTGGGAGGCTTTTAGGTGTCAGGCATCAGCATCTAGAAATCACACACGGGGTAATTTTTTAATTTTGTAAATCTGGATTAAACGCAAGTATTGCCCGATCCCATTGTACTGGTGGGTGCGGTGCTGGGGGAAGGGAAGGGAGGGACAGATGGGATTGACACATGGTCCCTGTCCTCCTCTTCCTCCTCCTTCTCACTCCCTCCTCCCCTCACACACTCTTTGCTTAATCTGAGCGGGTAGGACGGGGGGAGGATGAGGGAGGGCACCGGGCATTCGCTACCACCTCTCCCTCTTTTCTGGCAGCACCCAACACAGCCGCAGAGCCAAGCACGCAGGATATGGGCAAAAAAACAACTTATTCCCCTGTGAGGCTGGACTGAGAGCAAGTGAACCGGCGCTCATGCTGAGGCTCTCGGCTGCAGGGAGCCCAGTCAGACTAGATTTACTGCTAATCCAGCATAAGGAGCACGTAGGGACAACCTGCTGGACTTTGTGGTTTTACTTTTTATTTTCATTTTCTAACAGGCCTGTTAGAGGGAGTTATGTTCTGGCCTCTCTGAGGATGTGAGGATGCCATCTTTGCAGGCACGCTGAGAAAACCTGTTTGTGCTGGAACTTCATGGCCAAATGTAGAGTTGTGGTGGCCGACGAAAAGCAGTTTAGAGGCACAATGTCGGCCACTCAGGGGATGAACCACAGCGGTGTCTACAACTACTTCCTCAACATGGTGGCCTATCAGGTGAGAGCTGATGAGCAGCAGCACAGGAGGCAGTGACTGCAGCTGGAGTTTGAAGCGCTTGTGTTTTGTTCATTGTCAGATTAGTTACTGATTGTAAGACAAAAGCTAATTTGTATTTATCAACAACAATACTGGTTGAGGGAATTAATTGTTTCAAAAGCTACAGAAATATTGCGAGGCTTTTCTTTTCAAAATATTTACTTAGTGGTGGAAGAAGTATTCAGATATGTTCTTGAAATAAAAGTAGTAATACTGGTGTAGAAATTCTCCACATCCATGCAATAGTATTATCAGAAAAATACACCTAAATTACTTTTTATACAAAAAAAAGTGTAATATTATTACATTTTACATTACTGGATTATTATCACTTATGCGTAAACATGTAAGCATCTGTCAAATGGGTTGACACATTATTTTAATGTTGTACGTGTGTCGAAAGTGAATCTATTTTTAAAAATGCTTTTGGAAAGTTGAATCTATAATAAGGCATCATATTTTGTAAGTGAAATATGAATCTGCAAAGTAACTATAATGAAAACAATAACTATATTAATTATATAATATATTCATAATAACAAATGCAGTGGAGTAGAAGTTTAGAGATACAGCAATACTTGGGAAGGACCCAGGTACTAAAAGCAGCTCAAAAATGTACTTCAGCACATGTACTTAGTTATGATGTTCCACTCCTGTGTTGACCACATAAATTTTGTCTCTAGGCATGTTGATTTTCATGTTTGAACTTTCACTGGTGGGTTTGTCAAAACACCAGGAACATCTGCACAATCTAATTCAGCTATAAATCCTGCCTTTCTGAGGTTTACAATGTTCTTTTTGTTGAAGGTTTGTCAGAGAGATGTTCTTGGGGGCCTTAGTTTCGGGTGTTGCTCCACTGGAAACTTTTTTCTCTTAAATTTCTCTAAAAAGTCTATATTTTGGGCTGCGGAGTGATTAAAGCAGTATTTAGTCAAATGCAATTCGTTAAGAGTGAAGTATAGTCAGTATGGATATGTACATGGAGCATCTGTAAAGCTACAAAGGGACATGAAAATATAATTTGGGATTTCAGGATGTGAATCAAAAGCATTCAGCTCTGAGTAAGAAAATATAACACTGTAGAAAATGTATTGCTGCACAGTGTTTTACCTCTTAGTTTCAGTCTTAGTTTCACCACCTCTCAGAAATTGTGATTTGTGAGTGATTTGAAAGAGTTGTTTGTCCAAGTTTTGTTAAAGGGTTGCTAGTATTTAAGTAACTGTGATAGTGATGAAAACACTCGTATAACTTGTAGTATGGCAAAAAGAACAAAACCAACAATCTGTTAGTCCGTCTCTACTTTTTAACTTCCCTACCATTTATGGCACAAAAAAATTCTTGGTAATTTCCTAAACCAGCTGGCCACTGCAGGTTTTAGCAAACATTACTCAAACAGGAGGGAATAAATTTGTTGGGGACTATTTTCAGCAGTGGATGAATCCACATGTGGCGATCTAGTGAATATTTGGGGCAGCAGGACGGTGTATGTGGGAGTCAAAATAAACTACAGTGTGTGTTCATGGTGATGAAGGAATGTGTGCAACAGTGTGACTCACGGATGTGTTTCTAAAAGTTTCTGGTCAATAATGGAGCTCTGTGGCTCAGAGGAAGAAGATACTCACAATATTTGTTAGCTGTGGTGTGGATGGAAATGTCAGTCTATCAGTGGTCCATCTGCCCCTTTGGTCCAGACTGAAATATTTCAACAACTGTTGGATGAATTGCCATGAAATTTTATTCAGACATTCATGATCTCCAGAAGATGAACCCTACTAACTTTGGTGATCCCCTGACTTTCCTCTAGCGTCACCATGAGGTTCACATGTTTGGTTTTGAGTGAAATATCTCAACAACTATTCTGCGGAATGTCATGAAATTTGGTTCAGACGTTCAAACTCACCTCAGGATGAATTGTAATAACTCTGGTGATGCAGTGAATGGTTATCTAGTACCATCATCAGGTCAAAAATGCTTGGTTTGTAACCAAAAACCTGCAAAATGAATTCATTCCGTCAACTTCAGCTAGACTTTTGCTTAACGGTAATTTTCAAATTTTCATAGCATGCTAACATGCTACACTAAGATGCTGACCATGGTAAACATTACAGCTGTTTAACATCAGAATATTAAAAATGCTAACATCGTGAGCATGTTAGCATGCTGATGTAAGCATGTTAGCATACTGATGTAAGCATCTAGCTTAAGCAACACTGTGCCCTTACAGGAATCAATTCCTTGTATTGGATTTATTGGCAATAAAAAAAATGCAGAATATCAGCAGCCTGATCCTTTAAATCAAATGTATGTAACTACTGAAAGACGGACTTGTATTTGTGCCACTGTTACACTATGTTTTAAATGTCTTGGACAAAACTTTCATTAGTTTTATCACAAAAGTAAAACAAAAAATAAACAACCAATACCTGTCTGTGAAACATATTTATTGTTTCCTGCATGTGATCCCATTCTTCTAGCACTGTTTCAGGTCACCTAATGATGATGTCTTCAGGGATGTGAATCATGGGAAATGGAGGGAAATCCCATGTGACCTTATCCTATGACGTACCACTTGTGGCCACAGTGGCCGCTGTTCTGCAAATTTACAACTGTTCTGTAACCACGTAGTTAAAGTACAAAACGAAAACAGAAAAACTAATTATTAAACAGAATTTACATTTATTTAAAAATATATATTATGTAAATCCCATAAATAATACACCTTTAACTTACTGAAAATGTCCTTTAAGATAAAATAATGTGCGTTTATTACTTACAATGGAATTCCTGTTTCAACCCAAATTAATTTACTGTCTCATAAATCAGTAACTAAAAAATTGCACACAAAGTCACTGCTGTATATGATGAAAGGTAAATGTAGATCACTGGTGCATTAAGTATGTGATTCATGCAGGATTAGCTCTCAGATTAGCTTCTTGGATACCTGGAAATATGCAGGAGATCCTATAAGCATCTACAAACAAACAACTTGTCTTGGTCCGAGTTTCTGGAACTTATATACAGTATCATTCCTGATTTGAAAAGGCAGTCTTGTGCATTTTTATGAACTTGTACAATGCTGTCTCACCTCCTAAAGAAAAAAAAAGAAGGATGCTATGCTCATTAAGTGTTCCCATACGGTTCAGACCCAAAACACTGCTGTTTGGCCTGAATATTCTGTATTTTCCACTGTATTATTTGGACTCAACAACTATTTTTTTAATCAGTGTGAATATTCTGTGTTTATACCAGATTTGAGCCCCCTTGCGTACTGCAGCAACTTAACTCAGTGACTATTAATCCTGTATTTTAAACCATAAACTAGGCCAGAGGACAGACATGTAGGCGGTCATACAACACCTAGCTGTCTCTACAAAAAGATGGCTTAATAAAGTTACACCTTTTCTAAAAATGCAGTTTTGTACTTTTTCCCTTTTTCAAACCAGTTTGTTCAGTCTGCAGAAAATAATTTTTTTTTTTAACAAAATAGACATTCACATCATTGACCTCCTACATCTACAGTACACATTCACCGATATAAATGGGAGATAAGAAAAAAAGAAGATTAAAAACAAGATTAAGGATGGCATCTTTAAACTCAAAGGTTGAATAATCAATGATTTGTCTTAGGTTGGAAGCATACAAATTAAGCACCAACTGATCTACATAGTGCCTCCAACAAAATCTCATGTATTTAATCTTTTTTTTAAGTCACCCACATGGTGAGTGATATTGGCAGCAGCCTTTTCGCTTAGAAAGTAGGTCATTTTCTGATTTGCTGGGTGAATTGGTAGTTGTGATGATATCTGCAGTCACAATAGAAACTTCCAAAGAAATTGGCTTCTCTTTCCTGTTACAAACAAAATAGTCAGAGTGCAGATAATAACTGATCAAACTATTTTTGTGCAGCAGTTTTATTAACAAAGTTACAAAGTGCTTGACAGAAAAACCCTAAGCAACTAACAGCAAAGGCAACAAGGAGCAAACAAAATCTAAAACGACATATTTATTTAGTCATAAGTAAATATAAAGATAGTCAAAAACAGACGAAAGGTCACAGCGTCACCAAACACGCAAGTGTTCTCCTCTTGACAGCGTGAATCTAAAGTTTTTGAGAAGCGGGGTGAGGACCAATTTCTAACAAAAATGACTTGAGGAAGATGCTGAAGCATCTAATGCATTGCAGCAGTGTGAGCAGTCAATTGCAAAATGTTTGCAAATCATCCCTTCAATCAAGTTTCATCTGTTAGAGGGTCAAATAATTTTTGAACTACTGTGCATGATTGAAGCCCTATTTTTATTCAGTCTCCTTCAATGGGACGATGTTGGATAATCTTCTCTGTATTATCCATCAGATTATGACTTGCACGTGACATATCTGGTTTTACTGCGTTAGCATTGACTGCATGAATTCATAAATCATACAGTGCAGTATGGAGACAATAGTTCTCAGGCTACACATTTGTCCAAGAAGGATTTTTGTCCATTTGTCCTCTCCCGCTCTCATACATAAGGTTGTGGCCCTGATAATGCAGACAGACCTCGAGACTGTAATCTGCAGAGTTTGCAGAAGCATCAGACAGATGTGAGTGCAGGTTTTGCCTCCTTAGATTTAGTTCAGGATCAGCGGTGATGGGCTTACGTCCAGCCGTCCACAGCCCTGATTTATCAGAATCAGAACCAGCCAGATGCCGCAGATGACATTAGATTATCTGCTACCAAATGCCATGCTGCCAAACACTCTGACATTGTAAGTTGTCTGATACACTGACATCCAAAAGTCTTCAGGCAGCTTGAGTTTGAATTCCTTGACTCAATTTAGTTTTATTTATTTAAATAGGCTAGTGCCAATTCATAACAGAGGTTATTTCGTTGCACTTTTCATATAGAGCAGGTGTAGACCGTACTCTTTGTAATATTATTTACAGAGACCTAACAATTCCCACCATGAGCAAGCACCTGGCAACAGTGGCTGGACCAAAACGTCGCTTTCAACAGGTAGAAACTTCTAGCAGAACCTAGACTCAGGGTGGGTTTGCCATCTGCACCAAAACATTGGGTTGAGAGAGAGAGATGGGGCTAGTGCTCCAGCCTAGAAGTAACAAATGTGTGGACTAGCTTCTGCATAATTTTGAGACAGGATGTGCCAGATTTTGGCAATGTTACGTGGTAGAAGAAAGGCGGTCCTTGAAGTTTGTTTTATGTGGGAGGGCAAATCTTGATCAAGGATAACTCCAAGATTCTTCACGGTGGTGCTGGAAGCCAGGACAAGGCCATGAGTGACTATAGCTTTCGATAATGCGTCTCAGAGGTGTTTGAGGCCAGCACAGTACAAACAAGTACAATAACCAGTTTTGTCTGAGCTGAACATCAGAAAATTGCAGGGCATCTAGGTTGTTTATAGTCCTTGATTGATAAATACAGTATCATCTTTAGTTTCTTAATAATATTGCCTGAAAAGCACAAGGTGTATAGAATCACACAGAACCTTATGGACCTCTGTGACTAACTTTGGCGTTAACATCTACAAACTGAGATCGATCTGATAGACAGGATTTGAACCATCTTAGAGAGGTTCCTTTAATGCCAATTAAATGTTCCAGTCTCTGTAATAGGATGTGATGGTCAATGGTGTATATTAGAAAGAAGCTCATGAAGTTTTTACTATGGGGGCTATTGGAAAACATGGCTCAATAGAGCCCTGTCAGGCCACAGTGCTGAAAACTAACCTGGGGTTGTTCTTTTTTTTCCTCCATTAATGATGAGTAACAGGCTACTGTGGCATTACGGAGAGCCGTCCTATATTTTTTAAGACTATCTTGCGCTATCTTTCAGAATGCATTTTTATTCAGACAAGGACTTTATCACTTTCACTGAAGTCATTTTAGAGAGGGAGCGTGGGTTAAAATCAAGGGGAAGAGAAGGGAAGGGATTTCTTTGCAGCCAGTAGATAGGGACAGCAGGAACAATTAGAACGAACAAAAAAAATCTTCCAGTGGACAGATGGGCATGTCAGTATTGCATTAAAGCTGGGGTAGGCAACGTTGGAGAAACTAGTAAGAGACAGATAGATTTTGAAAGTAGACAGTTTTACCTGATGTAGGACAGAAACACTGAATCTAAATAAACCTTACCACAAAATAAAATTACGTATACTGGAGCTCTCTCTTCTTCTGCCTATGGAAGTATCCAAACAAAAAAACTCCCTTTAGACACTCCCTCAAAACACAGATACAGTATATGCACAATGAGTGCATGGGCAGAGTGAGCACAGGTAAACAGGCAGATCACTGCGGATCCCTGTTTATTTCTTAAGGTTGAGACAAATTCAGATAATTTCTTGTTTATTGCTCATTTAGATCATCATTAGTTGTTACATTGGCAACAACTATTCTTCCTGGAGTCTAGTCAATACTAAATAGTGATGTTTTACAGAAGGTAACAATGATTTAAACAGGCATTGCATACGAATGAATGAGTGGAGAAACAGGACAGGTAACGGGAGTGCTCACTGAATGGTTTTAGTGAGTATGACAGTGATGTGAATCATATGCTGAACTCTGTGGGGTCAACATTTAGATAGTGTTCTCCACCACCATCATAAAAACAACACTAAATGAAGGAATATCTATCTGGAAGAATGCCGTTAATCCTTCCTATAGAGTCCAGAGACTGAAGCTGTTTTAGAAGCACCTCCCTAAGACACTTTATGTTGGGTTTTCCTTTTATTTGTCACCATTTATGGTATCATATTATAAATTGACCTCTGTCACTACATCTTACCTCATACATCACATGGGATTGTTAGATGACTAACTTTCTGCAACAGGCAATACACTTTTTTGCATGCATGTGTCCATTGTATTAAATCCAACAACATTTCAGAACTTGTTAACATAGATCCGTGTTGTTAAATGTCATCTTTGCGTGTCCAGTGTAAAATTGATGGTCAACCTCATAGTCTCAAGCACTGAAAGTAAAGTTTTGCTCCTTTTTTTCCCAAGAAAAATGTATCGATTTGCCTCATGGATGAACATATCAGACCTCCACCCTTTACCCTCTTCTGTCAAGGATGTGTTTCCTTTTAGGTTGTTAGACTGTGTGTTGTGTTTGTGTGGATGCTGAACTGCCTTCGTCCTCCTCCTCAGTTATGCTGTTGCTGTGGACCGGCTCCCTGCTCCCTCTGCTGTGCCTTCTGTCCTCCAGTCAAGTCCTCCACCAGCACGCGGGTCATGTACACCCTCTTCCACATCATGAGCTGCGCCGTCTCCTGCCTCATGCTGTCCCGCACCGTCTCAGAGCTCGTCAGGGAAAATGTGAGTTCTGGATCTTATGCTCCATGACATGTTTGTAAATTGGTAAAACAAACATGACCACAAATGAAAAAAAAATCAACTGAAATATAACCATAACAACCATTAATCTCCTCTTGCGCAACTGGCAACTGAACAAGAGACCTGTGTAATCATTCGTTGCAAAGATCCTGACACAGATAACTCAAACACAACTGGAGTAAGCAGGAAACTGGTCATGAAATTGGTCATGAGGCCCTAAAGTTGAAATCTGCCATCCTTATAGACCCCAAACCTATTAAGTCACTAATGTGGCGTCCTTGTGATATCTGCGGTTCGTGTGTGGAAAGTAGCTGAATAAATTTACTCAAGTGATGTGCTTATTTACAAAATTTATTTATGCATTTATGTTTTTCTATGTTATGGAACTTTATGCTTCTACTCCTCTACATCTCAGAGGCAAATGTTTTACTTTTTACTCCACTACATTTATTTGACAGATGTAGTTATTAGTGACTTTACAGATTAGTAATACAGAATATAATTAATTATGATGCATTATTATGGACTAAACAGCAGGGCAGTATATACATTTGTTAAAATTAGCTACACCTTTACCAGCTGCAACTTTAAAGTGATGAACATAATAATGCATAAATAATTATTATTTTAATGATACATTTTGAAATGCTGCATAATGATTACTAGTATTTTTAGTAGTAAAAATTCAAATGCAGGACTTTTACTTGTAAGAGAGTACACTGTGGTATTGCTACTTAAGTTCTGAGTACTTCTCCGACCACAGCCGAGGACCTTTTTTCAAACCCCGCTCTCTGCCATGTTACATTACATTACATGTATTCATTTAGCTGACGCTTTTGTCCAAAGTAACTTACAATTGCTGTACAAAGATTAGGATAACTCATAAAAAATCAGTTTGATCAAATGTTACCAAAACACGTAAGCAGCTTCTGAAATCTTCCCCCAGATTAAGAGACACACACACACACACACACATAGATGCAGTGATAAAATACAGTGTGTATGTATGTGTGTGTGTGTGTGTGTGTGTGTTTCAGGTGCCTTTCTTCAACATGGTGTGTGACCAGGCGCATGGCGGAGGCCACTGTGAGATGCTGGTGGGCTACTCAGCGGTCTACAGAGTCTGCTTTGGCACTTCCTGTTTCTACCTGATGATGGCGATCTTCCTCATAGACGTGAAGTCCAGTCAGGACTTTAGAGCGCTCATACACAACGGGTCAGTGCTGCAGAGTTTACCTCACCGAACATGTTCCTCCTGAACTAAGACAGTATTTTTTTCTAATGCCCTTCGAATTTTGGTGAACATCAAACTCGTGGAGATTGTGGATGTAGTTCATATTCAGACAGCCAACACTAGACACATTATTCTGTTTCAGACAAAACAGTTCATGAATGCACTGTTCATTTTTTAGAAAATTAAATCGTATCAAATTTTTTATTGATCCTGCTGTCAAACTGGACAAAAAGAAAGACATGAAGGGCTGAATACATCACCTCCTTCCAGCCTCTTTGGAAACTTGGAATTCCCACAATCCGCAATCAAGCACAAAACTGGAGGAAACTTTCCACACATTAATCCTGACACACATTCACTCAATCTTCCTGCCCTATAACAATCTTAATGACGTTTGAAGCTTGTAATGGGAAACGGGGAAAAATAAAGATACATTTTCTCTAAATGTATGATTAGGTTACAAAGATCATTATGTAATTTCCCTGAATCTGATTATTTAGAAAGGACCTGATTCCACCGAGAGATGTTT
This sequence comes from Micropterus dolomieu, assembly GCF_021292245.1. Lineage (NCBI taxonomy): Eukaryota > Metazoa > Chordata > Actinopteri > Centrarchiformes > Centrarchidae > Micropterus > Micropterus dolomieu. The sequence continues at coordinate 3,944,071 of NC_060169.1, read as the reverse complement.
CCACACCTCTCTAGAACTACACACATCTTTAAATACTGTAAGCGGTCATTGTTTCCACCCTTTGCTCACCTACCTGCTGGTCTATTTAAAGCTCTTTGTTGTCACACTTTCCATTGCAGTGCAGTAGATTACAGTACTGACGTAGCGCAGATTAGGATTTGACAGACTGGATTGATGGTCCTCTGGTATAAATCTACTCACAGAGTCTTAAATGTGCGCATGGGGAAAGGTTTCAGGGTCTTTGGCAAAGGTTACAGCTCTTAATGAAGTGTAGGGGGGTCAAGTAATGACCCAGTGCCCTGCTGAAACCATGTCCACCTTAAGGCCAGATAGAATCACATTAACATAGAGGTGGACATGGACAGTTTGTCAGGAGATTGAGGCTAAATTTACTTTTACACAAGGGCTGTTGTTATGTGCAAACTTGATCACTCCGTAAATGGGATTATAGAGATTTATTATTAATTTTGATCAAAATCAGTCACGTTGCAATACACAAAGCTCAGTAAAACATTTTATCATTGATTAATCTGCCAAATTTTTATTTACATTTGTTGTTGTTTGACATGTTAAATTAAGTGATATTTTCTGTTTCTTTGCTGATTGACTAATTGACTAATCATTTTAGCACTTCTCAAAAGAAAAGTCTGTTCTCCTTAGTTCTGTTTTGGCAAAAATTGCCATTTTGAAAATATAATATTTTCATCCTACAGCACAAGGAAAGAGGTTAGTTAAAGGTAAATAATACATAATTTGGGCTAAAACATGCAAATGAACTTGTACAATGCTTTAATGATAAAAATGTGCAATTGTTTTGATTTAAATTATTTGTTACCCACAGAGTTATGTGTGCGGAAGGAACAAGCAAAACAAAATAATTAAAGAAAAACTTCTAAGTTAATGTGAATTACAAAAACAGATAATGCCAGTTTAAGTTTTACTCTTGAGGTTTAAAATTCTGTTTTTTATGTGTTTGAGTTGTCTCTCCTTGTGTTGACCGACAGCTTCTGGTTCCTGAAGTTCATCACCCTGCTCGGGATGTGCACGGCTGCCTTCTTCATCCCAACAGAGTCCTTCCTGCATGGTGAGAAGTTTCCTGTCAGTCTGCAGGGATTCATCTGAAAATGAATTCATACTGAGAATGAATCTGACATTGACAATGGTGTTAGTTGAACTCCTTCTGAATCCTGCTAGAGGGCAGCAGAGACCAGCTCATGATAACACTCCTCAGGTTGACTCACTCCTGTGAATAACTGGACCATAAATGCCTGAAGCTTGATTTCACTTTGTCTGGGAACAATAAATCTGATGGTGATACATGCCTGATATCAGCACTGAGTTGTGATTTACAACTTGCTCTCTTTATTTCTTTCTCTCTGTTTGCCTCTCCCCCTCTCACTTCCCTGAAATAAATCAAACTATATGGATCATGGTTCTTCTTTTTCTCTTCCTCTCTCCCTCAGCTTGGCATTATGTTGGTGTGGTGGGAGGATTTGCCTTCATCCTCATCCAACTCATCCTCATCACAGCTTTTGCACACACCTGGAACAAGAACTGGTGAGACAGAGGGTCTTATACTTAAAATATTTTATCACTGTGTACATACGTTTAAATTGTGATATGAATCATGACACAGGACATTTCCTTAAAACTGTAATTGTAAAATTGTAATTTTAAAATGCTGTTTGTCCTGGTTTTGGTCTCAGCTCCACAGTTTCAATTAAAGGAAATCTTACAGCATACAATGATATTTTAGACATTAGTGTTAGTGCCAGCTGTTTGTGTTTGTGTGTGCCCGATTCCAAAGTGTCCAAGTTCACACAGCCAGGTCCACAAAGAAATAGTTTTCTCAGTTTTGCAGCCATCTAGTGGAAAGTCTGGAACCAAAAAAGTGGAGTCTGTCATAGCAGTAGATTAATACTCTCATTTTTGGAATGAGATGTTTAATACTCACAAATGGGATTAATGTTTAGGTGTCCACGTATTTTTGGCCAATTGATGTAAGAATCCTGTAAATCAAATCCAATGATTTTAACATTGTGTTACGGGGTTAGAAAATTAACCTACTTCTTAGACTAAATTAACTATTGGAGTTGGAGCATAGGGGCGATGAACCGTAGCGTCTCCAGTTTGTATCTGGCACGGGAGCTTTGTTGCTGTACCCCAGCTGTCTGCCTCCCATAACCCTTCCTGTGCTGTTTTTACTGTACGCTGTCATATAAAGGCAAACAATGCCAAACATAATTCAAAATAATTAAACAGAGTTGTTTCACTGCTTGCGAAAAGTTGACATTTTTGGTTCTTATATGACAGTGATAATATAATATTTAAGGTCCCACCCAGCTTCTTATAAATACATATTTACCATATACAGACTCAAACCTGGTTCACATCTGGTGATGACTCATCTTCTGTCCAGCAGAGCTGTGTAAATCAGACTGACTTCAGCAACATCTGTCCCGTTCATCCCAAAATCTGGAACTTTGTTTCTGTTTAAGACCGGAGCACAAGGAGCACCGAGGTGCCGATGGTCCCTGGCACTGAAGATGCAATTGTTTTTGGAGAAATTATTATTAATTCTACTTTAGTTGATACAAAAATCAGTAAAGTTCTGCCGTGATTGGGCTTTGGCATGGCCGAGGGTCTTTACAGCGCCCCTGACGCACTTTATGGTTGAGATAAAGGTGCTTTGATATTCATGAGATTTGGTGGGATGCTTGCTCTCATCATAAAAAACATATTTCACTTCTTTGAAGAGAGTTTGCCCAACAGGAAGTCAACAATTGTGGATTGCATGTGTTAATTTGAACACATGTGTAAGGCCTTTAGGATGCTTAAAAACTCACGAAAGTGCACCCATAGTCGGACTGGTAAATATTTCTTTTAGCCTTCAGACACATTTTTGATGCCTTTGGTTTACTCAAAAACCCAAAGAAATTGGCACACACCTACAGCATTGCAAGAATATTCAGCTATTCGGCTCTGTAGCGCCAAAAACTCACAAATTTACTAGAAATAATTCTTTCAGATGTCCTTATTAAAGACTCTGTAGTCTATAAAAAAGCAGGGTGTGCATCAAAGCTACTTTCACCAACCAATGTCATTAGATACTTCCTTCTGTTCAAAGACTAAAAGCATACAAATTGGGGATGAAATGCAGACATTTATGAATGACTGAAGATGAATGAATGAAGATGTGTCCCATGCTTTTCAGTGGCTTTGTTGCAGTCCCTCACATCTGCCCAACTGTCTGAAAGCCCCAGCTCTTCTTTAAGTCTCCAGTGGCTGTTTTTTTCTCATAAATTTACCTCTTTAATCACGGAAATTCTGAGATTTTTCTCTGAATATTATCCCCCTCCCCAACTCTTTCATTTTTTTCTTTTTTATGGCTCTAATTCACTATTGTATGTGATAGCCAGCTTGTCCCAGATGTTATTTATAATGTCCAGATTTTGCTGTTTTGCGGTCAGTCTCTGTCAGCCACCTCTGAACTCTGCTGTGACATGGAAGAGTTGTGGCTACAACAACTAAGAGGATTTATTAATTCTGGAGCATTTCCAAGGCAGACGCACAAAAATCCTCTTATTTCCTTCACAGTGACAGGGAAGATATAGGGAGGCGGAAATGTCACCAAGAAAGCAAATGTAAAAATAAAAATGTCACAAGCAGCAGTGAATTATTTCTCCTAACCATACGTGCATCATAATCCAGCTGCATTTATCTCATTATCTCTCATCAACTCAAATTCAGTGCTGTCTTTTAGCAGCTTTTTAGTGTCTGTGTCATTGTCAGTGAGAAAAATAACAACACTGGTCTTTGTGCAGTTGCACTTATAATATTTTATAATTTCTTTAGTTGATACAAGATTAAAGCCTGGTGGATTTTAAAATGTCTGACTTTGAAGACTCCCAGTGCCCCCTATCCCAGGGACTCAGCATCGCATAGACTGCACCAATTTACATTTTAATTTCATAATTTCTCTACAAACACAAACTTCTGCCATCAGAATAGTTTGAAAGATGCTTTAACGTTGCCTTTAAGAAGCAATTAGGCGCACATGAATTGTCATTCTGGAATGAAGCACTATTAAAGCATCCAACAAGGTGCCTGATGTTTTTCATTCAACCAAGTGCAATAATAACTGAGAAAACAATGAGAATTCCCCAAGAATTTTAAAAAAATCCTAAATTTATGGCAACATTTATTAAATTTTATCACATGCTTTTGTGAAATCAAACTTTCTAAAACTTCAGGTGTGTTTCTCTGTGACACATGCAGCACCCAAGCAGAAAGAACATCTTTGCAGAATGGATGTGAAGCTGAAACCTTTTCTCTGTCCTCTGTGTTGCTCTCAGGTTGACCGGAGCAGCAGAGAACAAGCGTTGGTATCTGGCCGTGATGTGTGCCACCCTCTTCTTCTACACTATCGCCACCATGGCCTTCACCTTCATGTACAAGTACTACACACACCCGATCGCCTGCCACTTCAACAAGGTGCTGCTGTGGATCAACCTGGGACTCTGCGGCCTCATGTCCTTCATTGCCATCACACCGTGCGTGAAGCAGAGTGAGTTGATGAGACACTCTTGCATGTCTGTCATCGATTCTCAGCTGTGAAATAACACTTAGTCCATCTCCAGCTATGCAAACATCCCCCCGTTGAAACCAGTGCTGCTGCAGATAATAATTAGATGTAAGCTAATATTATTTCTCCCTTTAAAAACCAAATGTCGACTGCCGGCCTGCTTTGTTTGCACATGTCTGGATTTTATTATTGAAACATACTTCCACCTTTGTAAGCAACTGTAACTAAGTACATTTATTAAAGTAATGTCCTTTATAGGAGTATTTCCATTTTGGAGGAATTTATGGAATCAAATTTCCTTGACTGTAATTCAAAAGTAACCAAAGTAAACAAGTTTTTACTCCACCATGTTGACATGTGGGCTGGAGATACCTGTTACTTTGCAAATTAAGATTTTGTATTAATACACAGTACATCACTGTTGTTGATTCATCTTGTATCTGCAAATGTAGACTTATCAGGAAATGCAAAAAAATTAAAACAAGAAAAATCTGCCTTGTTTCAGCTTGATAATGCAATTCATTTTAAACATTTTGTAAATTTGGCATTCAGAGTTCATTCTTGAAATTGGAGATACAGACGTTAAGAAAACAATCTCACCACCAGGTCCAGAGGTTGGAAGTTTTACAGGATGTACTCTGACCCTGACTTTCTCCCTCTCTCCGTCTCTGCAGAGCAGCCCCGGTCAGGGCTCCTTCAAGCCTCCATCATCAGCTGTTACGTCATGTACCTCACTTTCTCTGCGCTGTCCAGCCGCCCGCCAGAGAAAGGTATGCTAACTAACCAGATCCAGTGCAGAAGCACAATGGCGGATCTCTGGAGCTCCCCTAAGACAGTGAACACTGTGTCTCTGTCCACAGTTAACACTGACACAGAAACATCTAAAATTAACACACTTTTCAAGGTTATTTTCTGTATGTTGATTAATATAGAAACATATAGTACAGGAAATGAAAGGATGCAACTTGCATTTGCATCAAAATCCTTATATGGACAATGGGTCATTGGGACCACTGTGCGTGTTATGTGAAAGAGGCTGCTCATTTTAACATTTTTCAGCTCATTGTTTTGGTTTTATAGCCTGGTACTTTAAAGTTTTGGTTTACTTGTCATCATTTCCAGACTTAGAAGGCAGTGGAAAAGCTCTAAAACCACTGTACATTACCTGCACAGAGCCAAAAAGATATAAAGTTAGCAACTACCTAGTACTAGCTATATTTGTATTATTTGTTTTGATACAGCAAATGTTTCCTGGAACGGCAAAATGGAAATAGGAACAAAATTGATACTAAAAAGACTTTTACTGCATAACTCATATTAGCTTCTGCTTAACGTTTTGCATTTTTGCACAAGCTGAGGATCAACATCCATCTGTACCTGATCATCTTGTCCTGCTTAGACTTAACACTGAAGAGCCCCACCGCCACACACAGTCATATGGTAAACATAATGTGCCTTTACCTTCCTCATAATGACTCACCTGTTGGCTCCAAGTAAGACAAAGAGCCTCCACATGACTGAGACATTAGTGCAGAGGCTTGTCAGAGGCCCCTGTCTTATCCAGGGTTTACATCTTAATGGTACACAAATATAGACGTACACACAACGATAATCTGGGATGAGATGTGCTCTGACACGCTGCCTGCTGGGTTGGTGGCCTGTGGTGAGAGCAGACTGGAGGATATTTGTTTCACATTCCTCATGGATCCATTGACAACATAATAACACAGGAATACTGGCAGCATCATTACGTACTGTGTTGTCACACAGCTCGTCCTGTTGAACAGATAGAATGCACGTTGTTTAGATCTGTCAGTAATGAATTATCCATCGGTCGGTTTTATACAGCTGAGGAAAGGTTGAATAACATCAGAGGTTAAAGAAAAAACACACAACACAGTTGATAGATGTTTACAGTGTTCCTCGTGGTGTATTGTTATTCTTGCTGATACTTGGCCGAACTTAGATTTTGTTGGCATGGGCGGATATTTCCACCTGCTACAATAGCTGATTGATTCATCAGGTGTTGGTATCTGTCTTAGATTTAAAGAGGAAGGGCTATACTTTCTGTCAAATATTGCAATGTTCAACAATCATAAAGCAGAGAAGAGGTAAAGCGACAAATTTAGTTGCAGAAAATGGACATCATACATGTAATGTAGCCACAGCACAGTCAGTAAACCCCCCTTTATGATATATATATATATATATATATATCTCACTTGAGAAGTGTCTGTGGACATTTTGATTTGTTCCTGCCAAACTATTGCTGTTGGAATTGTAAATGCTGTGTATTAAAGCTAACTAAAGTTGCTAAAGTTACAGACTTTTCAGATCCACCTTACAAGCCTACAAGGGCCCACTTAGTGCTGGAGTGTGGAGTCTTCCTTTCCTCTCCGGCACTATTGCATCTTGAACGTTTCAGCAACTTCTCCTGATTTCCTTTGTATTTAACATGCTGTTGTCCTTAAGGCTTTCTGTGTGTGTGAGTGTACAGTATGACTGTGTACAGTAGGTGTGTGTAAGAGTCCCGGGGCAGTGCTGGTACTGTAGTAACTTGTTGAGAAAATATGCACTCCGTCTGTTACAAAAACACCTTTTCACCGCAGACTGTGAACCGCTCACAAATCCACACACAGACACAGACACACACACACACACACACACACTCTCTCTCAAACTTAACACGCTCTGCAATATTTAATTTCCACCTACTGTTGCTAAGTTTCCTTTCTCAGTTGCTTTAATTCAGGGGTTCATTACCTGTAATGGTATCATCTCCAGGGTTGTGTGTGATAGACAAAGAGATCCAACTTCGTTACTGTCTCTTTAGGTCTTTGTTTCCCTGCCCTGGTCTGTCCCCAGAAGGCTTATTCTGCTCTATGACCTCACCATGACATACACACACACAGTCAAACACAGTAATCCTTGTGTTTCTGAGAGGAAGAATTAGTCTGGAGTGCAAATTGAAAAGAGAACTCAGGACATGTTCTCTCTCCCTTAACAACTCTTGACTAGAGTGACTGTGTGTGTGTGTGTGTGTGTGTGTGTGTGTGTTTGTGTGTGTGTTTGCAATTACTAAATGGTGAACAAGATTTGAACAAGATGGAAAGTGAGGACATTTTGGCTAGTCCTCACAATTTCAGATGTTTGAAGGTTAAGACTTGGTTTTAAGGGTTGGGGTAGAATAAGGTTTAGGTTAGGGTTAAGCTAAGGGTTAGAGCAGGCATTTTTGTTGCGATTGTTAAGGTAGGGGTCCATTGCAGGCATTATGTCAGTGAGGGTCCTCACAACTACAAGTACAAGGATGTGTACAAAACTTCTCTCAGGAATCCAGCTGAAATAACCCTTTGGAGATTTGCTGGTTTTCTGTGTGAATGTGTTTGTGTGTGTGTGTGTGTTTTTGTGTGTTTGGGAGTTAGAGCCTGTGCACATACATGTGCATCTGTGAGCATACAGTACATATTCGTGGATGCTCTGTGTTCACCCTAGCGAGAGGGTGAGTCTATAGTGGAGAGTCCCACAAGGGAAAGTGCAGCTGAGACCCCTTTTACAAGAAAGAAAGGAATTTCCCAGAACACAAAACAAAGGAGAAAGAATGGAGAAAGTGACACAACATGTGACCTTTGTGGCACCTTTTTACTGTGGTGCCAGCATTAAAAAGCAAAAAAGCTGGCTATTCTTTTTATTTACTAAACTGACTACTGTTGTGAGTAAAAGTACAAAAGACTTCATTTAGATTACATACTTTGCATTTCTTGTACCAGGGGCCCCCAGGGGCCCCCAGGGGCTAGGGGTTAAGATGCTAACCATAAACCACAATGTCTCTGGTTTGAATCCAACTAAGGACCCTTGTTGCATCTCCCTCTCCCTCTTTTCCTGTCATCTCTCCACAACTGCTATAGTACACATGAAGTGAATACTTTAACATATTTTGAAGAGATATTTTTAGAGGGTTATTTTGAAATTCAGCGTGATGTTTACTGTGTATAATTTGTAGTTTAAAGGTCACATAGGTTTACATTTAAATAGGAAAAACTGGAATAGTTAAAATATCACATTTCAAATCAAACAGCTGCATTTTGATTATAAATTGTGCCATACAAATTCATCCTCAGATTTATCTTTAATTTAGCTTCTTCTTCAACTTATCAAGAACAACTGTTTCATCTCGCGCTCACCTGCACATTCACTCCGTCTTTACTTTGAGCTACTCTTTCTAGTTTGAAATGAAAATTATGTTTACATTTACAGAAGATGTGGCTCCTGCCAAATACCTGATGAACTTGAAAGTTGCTATGGGTCGCAGAACTTTCCTCTTTTAGTTTTTGCACAGAATTGTACATTTATGTATAAAACTCATGTTTTCCGTAAGGACTACATAGAGCAGTGATGCTATATGAGGTTTGTCTTGTACATTTTTAAATGTCTGTAGAAATTAAGTTGCCGTGTTCATGTATATTCACACTGGAGTTTTTTCAGAGTCAGTAAAATATGATCATATTATCATCGTATTTCTTGTTTCAGTTCAGCGATTCTGTTATACAGTAAAATAGACTGTATGTCTATTTGTGTTGTAAATTTTCTGCTGGTTTTACTTTTGAAAGCAACACTAATGTTGCACTAACTGTTGCTGAGAAAGAGACGTATAAACCAGCGACAAACTGACAGATAAACCAAAAGGGACATTTTCCCTGAACGATCCAGAGATGAAACTTAACGTGCTGTGTTCCTCTCTGTGTCAGTGGTTTATCAGGGCATGAACATGACCGTCTGTTACCCCAGTGTGGGACAAGATGACATCCAGAATGAAGGCAACGCGGTGGCCATAATTGGAGCTGCCATCATGTACTGTTGTGTCCTCTTTGCATGGTGAGTACACTCTTTATCTTTCACCACAATGAGTATGCACAGAAATGTCACATAATACATCATATAAAATCCACTTCAATCATAAATTACAGAAACATAAATTTCATGAAATGAAATAGTACAATAACAAAAACATCTCAAAAAGTAAGAATCTAATTTCCCCCCCAGCAACGAAGCTTCCTACCTGGCAGAGGTGTTCGGTCCATTTTGGATGATCAAAGTTTACCGCTATGAGTTCCAGAAAGCCACCTGCTGCTTCTGCTGCCCCGAGGAAGAGGAAGGTTGGTAATGATGCAGTTCACATTACATAATTGTTTCCTGAAAGGTGCTTTGTGTTGTGTTTTTACACCAGTAAGACATTCATTCAGTAATACTAAGATGGAAGTAAGACAAGAAGGGGCTCCAGGATCAACAAAGTTCTGCATTCAGTTGGTATTTGGTGGGACATCAGTTTGCTTTATGGCACAAAGCATGAAGCTTAGTTTCCTGGCAAGCTTAGCTTTGATTTCCATTATCGTGATGTACAAGTTTTAACTTCACATTAACTCACTTGGTTTGCAAAGACCTGTTGCTAGATCTTATCTGTCTGCAATTCAATTAAACAAGACCAGGAGAAAAGTCAGCATCAAAAGAAATCAAAAGGTTTTATCTTTGACTGGACAAACAGGGTGTCTATAATTAAATAGCATTTTTAATTTTTTTGTATATAACCAAGACACATTACAAAAAAAAATTATTTTGTTGCTGCAACCATAACATAATTTGGTGAAATAAATGAGCCAGCGTCTGGTGGCCATTAATGGAACTTCAACTTTTATGGGAGAAAAATTAAGCCTGGGTACATTTTTACATGAGAACCCTCAACATGTGTAGCAGAAGAATAGAAGTCTGTAAGTGTTCTCAACATGCATCAACATACATAGTCGCTAAAGTCAGCCATGTTTGGTTTTGATCACTCCAGTGTATACGGGCTGACCAAGTAAACTTTTTTGGTAATTTTCTAAAGTATTTGTGGTTGTAGTAGAGTTTGCTGCAGCTTGCTTTGATGAGAGAAATTCTCACTTAGCTGTAAATGTGTTTTATTTTTTAGCTGAGGAGGAATTTGTGATTGACGACGAGAACAAAGGCTGTCAGAAGGTCATTCACAACGAGACCCTGAGAGTAGCTTACAGCTACTTCTTCTTCCATTTTGTCTTTTTCTTGGCATCGCTGTACGTCATGATGACCCTCACTAACTGGTTCAGGTTAGTTCACCACAGTTACCCCAAGAATTTCCCCTCAGGGTTCAATAAAGTATTTCTGTTTCCTAGTTTCCTATTCAGTACACTTATTGTTTTCAACTAAACACAGACAGTTTCTCATTCATATTTTGTTATTTTTGTTATTCTCCCGGAGAACAATCCAATAGCAGCTCCCGCCTACACTGTGGTAAACGGGACACATAGTTTTGTTATGTTTGCCATTGTTTTGGCAATTGTTAGTTCCACTTTGTGCGATTTGGTGGCTATATGACAATAATTGTTCCATTAATATATTAAGGTTTAAATATTGGAGCATGTTATTTGAAATTCTTTTTGCACTTTTAGTTGTTCGGTTACTTTGAGCTACTGTGGGAAGGGTGTTAGTGTTTACTTCCCCTCATCCTAATAATTTTTGACCAGTTCCTGGTGTTTATTTGGAGCATGGAGTTAAACTGTGTTGTCCCCCTTCAGCTACGAGTCAGCAGTGTTGGAGACCACCTTCACCCACGGCAGCTGGTCTACCTTCTGGGTGAAGATGTCGTCCTGCTGGGCCTGTGTGATCCTCTACCTCTGGCTGCTGCTGGGCCCTCTGTGTAGCTGTCAGTCTGAATCCAGACCTCGCCGCTCACGCATCAAACGCCGCTCAGGGTCCTCCCGCCATGTCTCTGTCAGCGTCTGACACTCTCTGTGAGGGGCCAGGCAGGAGGGAGGCGGACAGGGCGCACTGTGCACAAGAGGTCAGATGACTCCGAGCCGCCCTGCGGTGCCCCACAGGAGGGGAGTTTCAGGAATGGAGGTCACAGGGGTCAGGGGTCAAAGACTCACAGTGCTGTGAGGACCAATCAGAGGACTCAGTGCCCAGTGCTCTGTTGATACTGTATATGAAGAACTGGAAAAAGTCCTGCTGTCACAGGCTGGACACCATGAAATTAAACCATAACAGGGACTTGATTCTGGTTTGGAAACACACGTACAGAATGAATTGCCAAAGGGATCAGAAAGGGTGAACTGCACTCTGTATAATGTGGAAATACAGTACAATACAGTAAGTAGGTGTAAAGATGGACACATTTATGAATTTTTACTCTTTAGTTAAGTATTATTTTACACTTGTGGCTGTATTTAGACTTATAATAGCATACCAGAGGAGAAATTCTAGATAATACGTGCTGTAGTATTGCTACAGAGGCACATGTCCCAAGAATGTTTTTTTTTTTTTTTATATAAAAGAATCTCCCCTAAAAGAGAAAGCGGTTAGTTCTCTGATCTTAGACAGGTAGTCAATGGTTTTGCTAAAATTTTTACAAATCTATACACAAATCTTTCTCACAGTTGGAAAAAGACAACTGTGTAACTTCATTTCAGTTGATTACAAGGGCCGATTGCATTACACAGTAAAAACTGAAACAACAACTATGAAAGAAATGAACATAACATTCAGGCCGATCATCCAGCCAGTTCAACTTCAAGAATCAAATCTGGTTACCTACTAGTTACAGTACAAGCCTTAAAAATGTTTTTCAACATTTTAAGAAATACACTGCGCCTGGAGGGGAATAACTCTCCGTAGAATCAAGACAACAAAGTTTTACATTTCTGTTTGTGTACAGATTAAGCAAACAAGATATAGCATGTTAATTAGTGAGCTTTAGAGGTGGGGCTTTAGTTCTGAGCAGTGCCAGGCTAACTGTATCGTTTCCAGTCTTTATGCTAAACTAAAGCTAATTGACTACCTGATATAGCCCGATTAATGTGCATATATGAGAGTGGTGTCATTCTTCTCAGCTAACTCTAGTCGAGAAAGTGAATACGTGCATATCCCAAAATGTCAAACTATTATTTAGGACTTGTAATAATGAACATATTGCTGCAGCAAATTAGCCGAAATCCCATTTTGAAATCGCCGCTGAAATTACAGTGAATGGAAGTCACGCTGTAGTTACATAGAATAATTGCATGAACTTTATTTCATTTAGTGCTAACAGTTACAAACCAGAAAATGTACATACAGAACAAATTTAATTGCATCCTTTTATATTAAATTATGAAGTTCATCTCGTATACCTGTCAATTAGGCAGCTTAAAGATTGGTTCTTATTTCCAGCCAAAGCCAAAGAAAGATTTGTTCATGTGTTAAAATAAAACCTAAAGTGTCCAGGATGCCGGGAAGAACAGATCCTCTTCCTCAGTATTTTCTCTGCATCTTTTCACAAGATTAATTTTAAATGCTTAGTGACAGAAGGTCTGACAGCGCGAGGCAGCTAAACAGAAATGTATGATGTTCTTCAAAGTTCAGCACAAGAGTTTTCTTAAATTGTGGCAAAAATACTTCGCATTTGACCTACAATCAAGAACAAGTCGCATGCTTGCTTTATGTTGCTTTACAGCACATCATTCACTTCTAAAGTCATTAATAATGGCCAGACAGGATTGATGCTTGTTTACATTTTGTTTATGTCACTCTATTTTAACCAAGAGTGCTCAAAACTAAAGCTTACTTCCAGAAGGGATAGAAGCTTTCTGTCTCATGCCTTCAGATGAAGTAGTCATGTCTGCAAAACGCTAAGGTTAACTGTGTTAAAAAATAGCCCCCCTGTTCCTCAGATGTTCACGTTTATATTTGGAAACCTGGAACTGGTTTCTACAGTGCTCCCCTTTACAGAAGGAATACTGAGCCGAGTGTCTGTGAGGACTTTTCCTACAGTTAATGAACAGAAATCTGGTTCATATATATATATATATACACACACACACACTCACACAATGTAGTGTGTCCGTTGTTGTAGATGTGAAATATTTTGTAAATACATTGTTTTCTTACAAATGCTGCTGTTTTCATGTCTGGTTTGTTAAACTGTGTGCTGTGTGATAAATTGTAAAATAGCATATTGTGAACACTTACAATCACTTTACATTAAGAAATGTGGGTCATTATCTTTTTACACTCTATGGACAAATGTGCAAAGAAATTCTTTTGGCACATGCAGATGAGGTTTGAGAGAAAATGTTATATTTCAAATGCATAACACAAGGCACAGAAGTTAACTGACTAATAAAGTAGTTTTTTTTAACATTTATAGTAAAATTAAACTTTAGTATATTTGTAGCTAATCCGTGCCACACAGTAAAATACAGTATATTTAATAATCTCTTTCACTTAAAGTAGACCTGATTTAACACACTGTAAAAAAAAAAAAATTAATACCACAAAAAAGCAACACAGACATGTGTGAAAGACGTTAAACAAGTGACACACAAGTAATGTGTTATGGTTTAAGCTTATTTTTTATACATAAATACATTGTCAAGCAATATGTTGTTACTATATCGTGAGTGAAATCTAAAAGAAAAATCCACCTCTAAATCCTGATTGCATAATCAGGGGTAAATCAATGTTTTCACTGTTAAATTCTGCTTTTCTAAGATGCCCTTCAAGAACCACAAGTACAGAACTTGTATTTAACTGCAGGACAGATAATGATGGGTGATAGGAGAGATATGTATGTTAAAATGTCATTTAAAATTGTTAAAGTTAGAATCTTCATTGCATAGTGGAGAAAGAGACGTGGGAGGAGTATCTGAAATGTTGCTGAAAATTCCCATTTTCAATGATATCCTCAATGTTCCTTAACATAGAGACACTGGAGTCTTTCGGTCTTTAGGTTTATGTAATGGCCATCAGTTATGTTATGGCAGCTCCAGAAAGATGGTCTCACTCATTAACCCAAAATTTTAGATAACTAAAACATTCGCTGCTACACCAACTCTACTGAGCTGCTGTAAATATTTGGGGCAATGAATAACCAGAAACAAGCAGGAAACAAAGTCAGAATGGTGTTCAATGGGATTTAAGTAGCTGTTTAAAGTTTTGAGGTGGATTTTCCTCATTTTATTCACACAAAAATACAATAATATAAAAACGGTGATAGCTGTGGAAAAACAGCAATAACAAAAAGGCCATTTCAGTCAGTGTTCTTCTCTTTGGTATGTGTTTAAAGGTGGGCGCAAGCATCCACCTAAAGTGCTCTATGTGGTACAGTAAGCTGGTAGTCATTTTGGTTTTGGTGGAGAGTTTCAAATGAGGCTGAAACTGTCTGTCGACTATCCAACTGTCATTTTTCTCCAGTGACGCCACTCTGGAATCCATCAGACCATCACATGGATCACATGGAGTCTGACGATGTTGCGAAGGTCCAGAACTAAAACAGTGGAAGTGAATAAAGCTTCAGTATGAGCTTCATTCTCTGACGCCCACATACTCACGCAGTGGGTGGTCTCTACACTCATCCCCTCAGTTCTCCTGGCTGTTTGGGTCCTCTGTTGCTGCAGAGTCTTTCGAGCGGTCGCAGCAGTTCGTCCTCTCTGGGTCTGTACGGCACCACGTAGCTCTCCTCCTCCATCAGGATGCGGTTTAACGTGTGCTCATAGTTAATGTGACGACGCACCATCAGTATATACTGTTTCCCCTCCTCTAGGTGGGGGCAGTCACACACATTAGGAACCCACAAGAACTCCCGGTGCTCTAGGCGGAAGCTATTCCGGTAGGTGTGGATGATCTGGACGTCATAACGCGTCTCCTCACCTCTGTACAGCTTCCCAAGGACTTTGCCCCGGAAAACTAACAGGAAACATAGTTTGATAAAAAGATTTTCATTTATATGTTAAAGTTAGCACACAAGCTATATAAAAACAGCAAAGCTACAAGATTCAATGAAATTTCTGTTTATATAGTGCCAATTCATAACATTACACTTTTCTGACAGAACAGGTCTACACTGTACGCTAATATTATTTATAGAGACCTAGCAAATTCCCACCATGAGCAAGCATTTGGTGACAATGACAAGGAAAAACTCCCTTTTACCAGGCAGAAACCTCGAACCGAACCTAGACTCAGGGTGGGCAGCCATCTGCCTCGACAGGTTGGATTGAGAGAGGGGGAGAAGGGGGAGAGAGAGAGAGAGCGAGAGGAAAGAGAACACAAAGTGGCACAATGCATACGATGGTTCAGACTCACCAAAGTCCTTCTGGCAATACTGTCTCTGCCGCTCCCTTCGACCCTTAACCCGCCGACATTTCCCACAATTCCCTGCACAATAAACCAAGCGGAAACAAGCTCATAAATGTAGTCATGACATAAGTGAGAAGATCTTAAAAATATCTTCACATAATATGCATGCTTGCTTTCTTAATAACCGCTGTGTATACACAAACGGCAACTCGCAAGCGTAAATTGGGATTTATAAAAAGAATCTTGAAGAGGAAATGTGCGTACATTTAGGCAAACTTTGACCCATGCGTCCGAACATTAGCGATGCAGATGATGAGGTTTTGAGTTGAAGCCAGATTCCATAATGATGCCCCTCACATTTAATTTCACTTTTTATCAAATAGATCAACGTTATCATAAACATTCAAACCATTATTTGTAGGCCTCTTGCACTTCAGTGACTCATAACTATTCCATAAACACCTTTCAGTTTGAAGAGATATAAGCCAAATCTAATCTTAAATCAATGTTAGGCTCAGTATTTATCCAGCACTGTCTCACCATCACATTCATTGCCCCTGGAGTGCTGAGGAGAGGGTGGGACTGTAAATGATGAAACCATCATTGGTTGTCAAGTCCAAGATTGCATCAACTAGCATTAAAGAACTTGTCTTTCTACTGAACGTGCAAAGACGAAACTTATTACTAAATGTTTATTGGGTCATGGGTAGCTGGGCTGAGTTATGGTTAGCTTTTTGGGGGATGGGGTGGGTAGAGTTGGGGAAAATGGTGAACATACTTCCAGGTGAGGGCTGAGGCAGGAGGTTTCTGTGGTTCTCCTCCCGCTCCAGGCGTGGCAGGATGGGCTGGTGAGGGCTCCTGTGGCGGTTGTGGTGGGAAGATTGGCGCGGCGGTTTCACAGGTCTTAAAACTGAAAACACACACACACTGTTGTCAACAATGGTTTATTTATACACATATCTTTTCAAAGTGAACTGTAATGAAATTAATTTGTTTAATTTAAATGAAACGATTTCAAAGCCCCTGTGTGTTGGATTTGAACATTTCTGACTTACGCCACATACCCAATGTGGTAGAACCAGGACCAGAATCAAGTAGAAGAATGCCTTCTTCAATTCCAGATGGCAAAAATGTATTTTATGTTGTGTACTGGATTTGAATGTATGGTTTAAAATGTTAGTTGCAACACTCTGGATTCAGTTAAGGGCCATGCATTAGTACCAATGAGTAACTCAGACTACCTTTTTTAAATAAACAGTAAAAGACTGAAGAAAATACTAGCACACTTCAGTTCACAATGTCGCACAACAGATCAGAGAAAACGGGAAATTCTTTGTTTGGATAAACTGGGTCTAATACAAATGAAACATCAGTAGTGTGTAAATTATGAAGCACATTTTGTAAACAAATTCGTACACTTTCAGATAATTCTAACATCATTATGTCCTGCTCACCATGAAAAAGAATGCGACTGGAAAGTTCACCTAGTTGCCCAACACAATCAATCAACACACTATTTCTGGCAACAACACGAGTCAGATTCTGTTCGCATGAATCAGCTTGAACATATTTCCAGAGAGGCTACTTAGATTTATTAAAGCATTGGATAGATTCAGACAGAAGGCACATCTCTTCGGGCTGCTTGCAGATTTCCATTTGATTGTGAGTATTTAAGGATAGAGGAGAGATTCAGCACATGTGTACTGCAGGCTTATCAGGAGAGATAATCCAGCAACATTCCTCAGCTTCAGCAACCAGGTCAGCCTGCAGATAAACCCTTTTAAATCAAATGTGACCTGAAGATTGATTATTATTTAACCCATTGTCCACCACACAGGTGTTTTGACTTAATGTGCCTGGTTGCGCCTCCTCTCAGGACTTTGTAGGCATATACAGACCGTGATTGATTGACATTTCCATCATTCTCCTTTTAGTTTGTTTGCTCTACCTGTGAGGATAATCCAGACTGAATTTTAATACTCCCTCCAATTAAAATATGTAATATCACTCATGTGCAGTCAATAAAACACACTTATCGTAATCTCAACCTTAATATTTTCCTCTTACACTGCTGTTTACTCAAAATTAAACAAAATTAAAGCGGTCATCATCTAGTAAGCCTGTGTCAGCAGAAATCCCATTAAAGGCTGTAGGGAAGCCAAACACACAAGTTACTTTCTATCTCAGCCTTTTCCCAAATTGCTGATGATAACGCATATTTGAATAGCTCCAGATATAAGATGTCCATCAGATTACTCTAAAGTCCTGTTGCATTATCTAAGTGCTCTACACAGTATCTAAGGTTCCAGTATTTTCCCGATTACCTCCTAATATTTGCCACAGTAACAAGGTTCTGGCAGAGGACTGTTTGCTACTGTGACGGTCCGTCCTTGCAAAGGAAAAGTGTGTGCATATACAACTACGATAAGCTGGTCAAAGCTAGTCAAAGTTAAATCCTAAAATCAAACTATGATGGATGTTTACAAAAGACATTTTGGGTGATAATCAAGTAAGGATAATTCTGGCTATTTATAGTGAAATTGATGTGTTCTTAGATCTTGCTGACTAAAATGTCATTCTTACTGATAAAAATGAGGGACAACACTACAAAGTTTTAAGTTGTTAAACAGAGGCATCGTTAGCTTCAGGGGTTTGATGAAACACTGAGAAACTACCGGGCTAAATGTGCATTTAAGTAATTTACCAGAAATGTATGCCTGCATGTACACTGAACAAAATTAAAAAAGCAACACTTTTGTTTTTGCCCACATTCGTCATGAGCTGAACTCAAAAGATCTAAGACTTTCTCTATGTACACAAAAGCCCTATTTCTCTCAAATATTGTTCACAAATCCGTCAAAATCTGTGTCAGTGAGCACTTCTCCTTTGCCGAGAAAGCATAAATTCAAAGGGATAATTCTAAGTTAATAAGTAATAAGTTAATATGTTAGTAAAAGTAATACGTTATTAAGTTATCTACTCATCTGAGTCAAAACTCCATTGGAGTTGGGAATGACCCAAAGGCATTGTTTAAACAGAAATTAGTGCTGCATAAAACACAGCCATCTCCTTAATTTCATTAGGCCACTCCATTAGCACCTCCAGAAGGCTCAACTTTTCTGTAACACAATACGACTTCATCTAGCAAGGTGCTGTGTTAGACAATCAAATACACTGAACAAAATTATAAACGCAACACTTTTGTTTTTGCCCACATTCATCATGAGCTGAACTCAAAAGATCTAAGACTTTCTCTATGTACACAAAAGCCCTATTTCTCTCAAATATTGTTCTATTGTTGCTGTGAGGTGGATGGATTATCTCGGCAAAGGAGAAGTGCTCACTAACACAAATTTTGACGGATTTGTGAACAAAGAATTATCCCTTTGAATTTATGCTTTTGTCTATCAATATACTTAAGTGTGATTTAATGGAGCTCGAGGAAGGACTTACACCAGTGGGGTCGAGTGGTGACAGGAGGAGCCCGGGTGGTGGTGGCGGTAAAGGTGGTTGCAGTGGCTGGTTGAACCCAGGGGAGGTAGTTGGCAGTGTGGTGAGCTTGACGCAGTGGACTCCTCCTCCCATGGTGGAGGGCGTATTGGTCCGGTGGCAACCAGTACTCATACTCGATCCCCGGGTTTCTGTCTGTCGCAAGCACCTGCACACAAGGACAGCATGGAAACATCTACACTAATCTTTTTTTCATCTACCTTCCTATTTTACCTTAAAGCGCAGCCTACAGGGTAAGCTTTGCAATTGCTTTCATCAATATTTATATAATACTTAAGTAAAATCACATTTTGGCATCAGATCAGCTCTTGGAGACGTTTTTCTTGGCTTTAAGGACACATTACCTATATTCTCTAGATGAAAAACAATCTCCACAAGATTTGGCAGCGCTGTTCTGGTGCTTTCAATCGTACGTATAGCAGGGATGTC
>NC_060169.1:3890917-3924323 GCF_021292245.1 Micropterus dolomieu | reverse complement strand
TCGTTAGCTTCAGGGGTTTGATGAAACACTGAGAAACTACCGGGCTAAATGTGCATTTAAGTAATTTACCAGAAATGTATGCCTGCATGTACACTGAACAAAATTAAAAAAGCAACACTTTTGTTTTTGCCCACATTCGTCATGAGCTGAACTCAAAAGATCTAAGACTTTCTCTATGTACACAAAAGCCCTATTTCTCTCAAATATTGTTCACAAATCCGTCAAAATCTGTGTCAGTGAGCACTTCTCCTTTGCCGAGAAAGCATAAATTCAAAGGGATAATTCTAAGTTAATAAGTAATAAGTTAATATGTTAGTAAAAGTAATACGTTATTAAGTTATCTACTCATCTGAGTCAAAACTCCATTGGAGTTGGGAATGACCCAAAGGCATTGTTTAAACAGAAATTAGTGCTGCATAAAACACAGCCATCTCCTTAATTTCATTAGGCCACTCCATTAGCACCTCCAGAAGGCTCAACTTTTCTGTAACACAATACGACTTCATCTAGCAAGGTGCTGTGTTAGACAATCAAATACACTGAACAAAATTATAAACGCAACACTTTTGTTTTTGCCCACATTCATCATGAGCTGAACTCAAAAGATCTAAGACTTTCTCTATGTACACAAAAGCCCTATTTCTCTCAAATATTGTTCTATTGTTGCTGTGAGGTGGATGGATTATCTCGGCAAAGGAGAAGTGCTCACTAACACAAATTTTGACGGATTTGTGAACAAAGAATTATCCCTTTGAATTTATGCTTTTGTCTATCAATATACTTAAGTGTGATTTAATGGAGCTCGAGGAAGGACTTACACCAGTGGGGTCGAGTGGTGACAGGAGGAGCCCGGGTGGTGGTGGCGGTAAAGGTGGTTGCAGTGGCTGGTTGAACCCAGGGGAGGTAGTTGGCAGTGTGGTGAGCTTGACGCAGTGGACTCCTCCTCCCATGGTGGAGGGCGTATTGGTCCGGTGGCAACCAGTACTCATACTCGATCCCCGGGTTTCTGTCTGTCGCAAGCACCTGCACACAAGGACAGCATGGAAACATCTACACTAATCTTTTTTTCATCTACCTTCCTATTTTACCTTAAAGCGCAGCCTACAGGGTAAGCTTTGCAATTGCTTTCATCAATATTTATATAATACTTAAGTAAAATCACATTTTGGCATCAGATCAGCTCTTGGAGACGTTTTTCTTGGCTTTAAGGACACATTACCTATATTCTCTAGATGAAAAACAATCTCCACAAGATTTGGCAGCGCTGTTCTGGTGCTTTCAATCGTACGTATAGCAGGGATGTCCCGATCAAGGTTGTTCTGGCGGAGAGCCTGATCTAATACCTATTTTTCCCTAACTATTGACTAAATATATATCTGGAACAATGAAATAACAGGTTAAACCTACTAAATTTGGTAAACCTTATTTGACAGGCTATTTGACCCAAATCAACTATTTTCTCTCTGCTATGCAGAGCTTTTTGGGAGGACTGCTCCAGGTGTCCATTGCCTATAATAAGTCCTCATATCCTTGTAATCATAAAGGCATGGCAACTAAATAGATGACACTAAACCTGATAAACCCCAGCACCAGTCCCCCAGGAAGAAGTCATGAGGGCTGTCATCAGATGAAAGAAACAGGATGCTTACAATCACCATCAGTGTTTTACAGGACGTAAAACAGCAGACCCATGCTCTTACAGTATATCAGGAGGAAGCAATAGTTAACAGCTGTTCGGTCGCTGAGCCAGGTCTGTTTGTGAAATACCTGAACAGGGCCTGAATGGAAACATCCAATATTTATTCAAACAAGATTTTTTCTTACCTTGTGAAATGCTTAACGATAAGCCAAATAACTTCAATTTAACACTGCATTGCACAATGTAGGAAGGTAGAATGTGTTTCTCTTTTACTGGTTTTGGTGCCTGCCTGGCTCAATGGCGCCACACTGGTGATAAAAACAGACTTAACCAGAATGGGCCTGCCCTTTTGCATGCAAACAGGCTAAACTTTATGATGGCTTTCCAACGAAGACAAAATAAAAAAAAAAAAGCTATAAAACATCAAGACATGTTCACCAGATAATAACTTGGTCCTGTATCTTGGAATCTCACCATTAGATGGAGGTCTTCCTGGGTGGGTCCTGGCACCTCAAAGCTCTCCCAGGTGTCTGCAGAGCGCCGGTACAGCAGCTTCGTCCCGGCTACATTGTACTCGCCTGGAATGCTGATCTTCCAGTTACCGTTGATCAGAAACTGGGAGCGACCGTTCTGGAGCGCTGCATGAAGGAAGGAAGGAAGGAAAGAAAACTTTTGTGTTATTCAGCGTTGATAAGTGAGTCAAATATTTCTAATATTTCTAACAATTAGCTCTCCATATAAGATAAGTGCGTCATGTTGAGGTAAAGGCAGGCTGTCAGAAACAGAAATATGACAGCTGGCATTATATGGCATCTGTCTCTCCTCAGCGCTGGGAGAGAGATTTTCCATGACATGAAACAGAAACAAGTTCCTTTACCTGCCTTGCCCCTGTGGTCAGATAAAGCCTTTATGAGTGTCCCTTTCAAGACCACAGTGTGTCCCATTTTGGGCCTGTTTAATTTTAGTCTCATAAACAAGGATGAAAATAGATGCCCTTGGTTATTATGTTGCATGGAAAACAGAGACCAGATGGGACTGCTGAGCCCCTCCTGTCTCTGGGGAGAGGAAGTAATAGCAAGTCTAGGAATTAATTCTGATTTACATTGCAGGCATGGAACCAGTGACGCAAAGTGAGTCTTCTGCAGAAAGCTGAAACTGGTATACTCAGCAGGCCAGGTGTCCTGTGTGTGTGTGACAGGCTGAATCTTACCTAGATAATTCCTGCTGTTATCAGTGACTCGGATGTGAGTTGCTCCAGCTGGGATCATGGCCACTTCGTTGTATCCAAAAGGTCCGCCTGGCAAACAGAAACACTCAGTTTGAGGCTTGGTTTTCAAATGTTGTTTTCCCCATTCTTAACTACTTCATATAACTAAGGAAAAGTAATTTTTTTTTACAATCTAGGACACACGAGCTGCACTCAAAACAGCTTTACAAGAAATCAAATGAAGCTAATAAGAGAAAAGCCTCACATGGCTTTTAAAGTCAAGTTATTTTAATCTAAATTAAGGTGAATATTAAAAGTTAGTACACATAATACTGTAAAGCAATTTGAAATTCTCTTTATATCCCGATAGCAATCAATAAACCAAATGCTCTGACACAAAAATGAAAAAATTCTGGTATCTGTGGCTTTAAGACTGTCTACTGCATTGCAGCAACAATTCTGGGTTCAACCTGCAGGTTGAGTGGATGTGTCCCTGTGGTTTGGATATGACATATAGCAACTTAGAGGTCAAACAGAATGAAAGGTTGTGTATACAGTCCAAAAAAAAAAAAAAAAATTTTAAAAGGGGCTTGTCACAACTACTTACAGGGAATACTACACGGCACGTGGCAAGCTTTATGTCTTCTGTTGCTCTCGAAGAGCTTTGTCAAGTCTTGTCAAGTGCATTTCTGTGCTTCAAGTCTATTTTTCTATCCCTGTTTATCTATTATCTATTTATATTTTACTGTACTGTTGCCACAGTTCAGTGGTTTGAGAAGTGCAGTTACTTTCACAAAGATTGCTGCAGGGCTTTAGTTTGTATTATGCACTTCATATTCAGGGTTAAGCTTTAAATAACACACTAAATCTCATCCAATTTTTCAGCAATTAGTAAATGATAGTTAATCAGTAACTCACAACTAATCTGGATTAGTAATCAGATAATTATGTTCTTATGTCCAAACACTGGCAGGTTGTGGTTCATATTACAATGCTGTTACAAAATATTGATTGTCTTTCATTTTAAAACCATAAAAAATCAGTGATGATTAACTACAATAAAGGGTTTACAGGATTGGTTTACGAGCACAAAGACATAAAATTTATGAATGAGCTGAAAACACAACCATTCATTACAGAGTGATATTTCACTTCTGAGCCAAAAAAAGAGGGAGGGACAGCTCTATGGTTCCCCTGCTGTTCTGGAGCGAAAAGAGAGAGTAACTTTGGTTGCCCCTGCTTACCACTTTCTGAGAGAAAACGTGCACAAGGTTTCTCTACTTCATTAGCTATGTAAAGATGTAGGGTTGTGACAGAGGGAATGTCAGTGACAGACAGGCAGCGATGAGCTTGAGGCCTCTGACCTTATGAGGAGCGATACTGCGTGACCGCCCTCCATCAGTTCTGCCTGAAGTTGGGAAACACAACTGCAGGAAGAGACAAAACCTCCCAAGGTTGCTGATGCGCCCAAACAAAGCAGCCTTTATCAGGCTGTTTTCTTCTTGCTCAGTCTGAGCCATTATAGCCGGCACACAGAGGAGCTGTGTGAGGAAGCCACTGTTACAGAGGTCGTGAGCCAAAATGCACACCAGAGGTTTTGGATACTTTCTATTGTGTGTGTGTGTCCACGATGAGTAAAATCTCACAGCTTTATTCAGTGCTCAGTAAAGAACAGCACATGATCTGAATGAAATGTTTGTCCTATCGTGATCACAGATAATTAAAATGTACTTTCTCTTCTACTTCACCGCCAACATTGTTCTATCACATTCTTCATCCCATCACAATCTGTGATTATTTACCGTGTTAACTGTTCGAAACCCAAAGACCCAGAGTAGGTTCAAGAATAATAGACCGTTTTTAAATGTTTAATATATAATGTTGATATTTCTGCATAGGATCTTTTTTTCCTCTCTCCCCTCACCTGTCCTAGCTTCATTCTCAGTCTCTAGAGAGATAATCGTGATTTGTGGGCTTTACATAAATGGAAAGGAATAGGCCTCCACCACTTCTCACTTGTTATGGGTAGCAACTGGCTTGCTAGCTTGTAAAGCAACCTTAAAATAAATAACATATGACTTCCTCTAACAATTTACGTGACTTTACACCAAGAGCACGTTGTTTCTTTTTGTATCTTTAATGTTAAATACAATACAGTGAAGTCCAGTTCAACACCAAACTCAATAAAAAAAACACAAACATTATAACCTCTCTGACAGTGTAAATCAAAACTGATAAAAATGTTTTGGGTGAACTGTTGTATTTTATTGCATGAGATTTTCCTGGTGTACCCAAACACTAAACAGTCCATTGTTGTTTTTTTCATCTAAATAAAAAGAGCAAATGTTCAGTTTGTTGCATTTTTAACTTGGTTTGGTTTATACTGCATCTACTACATCTCTCTCTTATCTTTTGATAAGGGGTGTATTGACAAACCAAAGAAACCCTCCCTCACTTGATTTGAACAGTCAGAGCCTGTTAGCCTCTAAAGTTCATGTACCAATAAACACAGAAAATGTTCTGGTGGCATTGAGCCAGTGTCATTTGGAGCCTTGACTTTGAGCCTGAAGAACTCTGTGTTCTTCCTCCTCCTTCCTGAAATCTTAACGACTGTAATTTTGGAGGAACTGTTGTTAGCTGAATTTCTTGTTGGAAGGCAGCCAACAGGTTTTCTTTGTTACCATGGTTAATGTTCACTTTATCAGAGAACAATAACCTCTTGACTGAACTTGATTGACTAATAACTCTTGGGAGGGAAAACACAAAGAGGGCCTGGTATTATCCCCAGATCGTGTTGGTTTGAAACTGCTGCAATTGATTCCTCGTGGAGATTATATGATGATTTTGTGTGTGTGTATCCTACCTGCCTCCAGACCGTTGCTCTGGTACACGTTCTTGTGGTGCAGGCAGGTGGTGTTTTGTCCTCCACACACCATGCAGGCATCCTCCTGCTGCTTTGAACCCAAGATGGAGTCACAGCCGGGCTTCTGTGTGACACACACACAAACAAATGCTTAGGAAACATGCTGTTTCTCTGACAGCGTGTTGACAATATGAACTCAACTTCACACATTTTCTGGCGAAAGCTCTGGAAACTTCTAACCTTTCTTTTTGTTTTGTCTCTGCTGTACAGTCACCTTAAACCTTAGGCTTCTGCCATAACTCCACTCAGTCCACTCTCTCTCTCCTTCTCTTATTTGCTTCTCCCTGTCATTTTCTTTGTCGCACAAACATTTACTTTGGGGGGAAAAAACGGCAACTCAGGGTCTCAAAAGAGGAGGACGGGTTCAGAGAGTTGTCTCTGTAAATGTTAAAAATTCCAAAGCAAAGAGCACAGAGGATGAGCTCGATGGTTTATGGCGTGTGGAGAATCTTGCCGCTAGATAGATTACAGTGCCCGCTTTCTTCTCTGGCCTTCATCTCCCGCTCTGCAGAGCAAACCAATCAAGGGGGAGGTTCCCAGGCAAGAGAGAAACAATCTAGGGAACCTATAATCAGCTTCCTAAGCCCCTTAAAAACACAAAAACACTCAAGGCATCTGTGTGTGCACAACAGGAAATGAATCCTCTGTGACAGAGTAGAAGAGTGCAAGAGGGCCCACTGAGGGAAGTATGCAAGCAAACTCATCTATATTAATGTAACTTCCAAAGAGTAGAAAAACTTCTACTAAACTAAGTCTGCAACACTGAGGGTTAATTGATTCGTTTTTTAAAATGGTTTAAAGCAGGTTCTCTTCTATCACTTATGGTATGAGATTGGACTGGTACTGAAGCAGCTAGTCAATTAATTGATTAGTCACTCCACAGAATATTAAGTGACAAGAATACTGCTAATGCATAAATCATTTTAGTCACCCATCTCTCTTCATCTTCTCTGGTTTCAGCTTCTCAGTTTGGATTTGAGCATGGCTATGATGTTGGGCATTATTGGTGGGCTCAAGGGATGATAATGGTGGTCAGTTGGTCACCACTTTGGTCCAGACTGAAATATATCAACAGCTATTGGATGAATTGCTATGAAATTTGGTACAGACATTTGTGGTCTCTAGGGGAGGAATCCTTTAGTGATTCCTTGACTTTGAGGTTGGCATCTTTGGTTTTGAGTGGTATATCTAGACACCTATTGGACGGTAAATGGTGAATGGCCTGTACTTGTAATCAGCCTTTCTAGTCTTCCGACCACTCAAAGTTGAAATGATCATACTGATCAAACACATCGATGGCACAGCCTTCAGGCATTGAGTATCTCTGCCCAAAGATCCAACCACCAATCTTCTGATTAGTGGTGCTCTACCTCTGAGCCACAGGTGCAGTGGCAGCGACATTTTTTACAGACATTCAAGGTCCCTTGAGGATGGATTGTAATAACCTCAGTGATCCTCTGACTGGTCATCTAGCACCACCAGCATGTTATCATTTTAATTTGCCCAATTCTTGTATTTATGACCAACTGCCTGCAAAACTAATCATACTGCCGTCATCCACAGCTGTACAAAATGTAAAGTGCCTAAGTACGGCCTCAAAGACCTGCTAACTTGGCTGTAGACTCTTAGTCTTGTTAGAGTAACAAGAGTTATAGCAACGATTACGTGTAGTGACACAATGATGACAATGAATACTGAGCTGTGTTACCCTGCAAGATCAATGTCATCAGTGTTGTTAGTCACCAAAACAACCTATGAAAATTATCCTTCAACTTCATGTCCCAAGTCTTCAGAGGTTTCGTTTGCTTATTATCTTATTCACTATAAGATATTTTAAGTGATTGCAAACTGACTAAAAATCAAAACCATACTTGGATTTTGCACTGTTGGCTTGAAAAAACTAACTTCAATTTATAATTTGAAGATATCCATTTTGGCACAGGTAACTTATGAAGGGCATTTTTAACTATTATCTGACAATTTGATTTCTCTGAAAATAAAATTAGATAATTTGATATCTACCTTGATTAAACAAACTCGCACATTCGTAACGGAATTTGGGAACTGCAAATAAAAAACACTGCAATAAATTCACGCTGCACACACACACACACACACACACACACACACACATGCTATGTCCAAACCAGCCATGTGCTCTGCAGTCTGATCTCAATTTGTGTCCTGCACCACTCCACACCAGCTGCAGGCTGCATCTGCTTCCTGTTTCAGGCCCTGTGCTGTTTTGACCTCGGCCTGCCTAGTCACTGGTCCATAAATCCACTTATTTACACCACATACTACACGTCAGCATGTAAACACACATATATAAAGACACACATTAATCCTTTGTCAGTAGTGTAAAAATAACTTTGCCTATGTGTGTACCCTCATGTAGCAGATGTGTCTCCCGAGTATTACGTATGTATGTTTGCTATCAATCTGCTGCGGGACCTGAGAGACACAAGTTCATTTCCAGCTATCTCCATCTGTGTGAGGGTGCGGGGCGAGCAGGGGACAGGCTGGATGTGGGAGCAGGACTCTGGACTTTGTGCTGAGCAGAGCTGTAATGCTAACTGAAAGCTGCAGTCCACACTGATGAGTGCACTCTGGTCCTAACGCACAGCATGGAGTTCACTTCTCCAGAGAGCTCCAGTCAGAGTGGTCAACATCATTTATACCACAACAGGGTGGGAATGAAGAGAGGAGAGAGAGAGAAACTTTAGCTTAATCCAGCCTCATTTTGAAATCTACATCAGGCCATTAGAAATTGGACAGGTTATTTCAGGCATCTGGAGGTAAAAGTTCTATTTATTTTGTCATAGACAATGTTAGGAGACTGACAGATGGAGCACTTCATGGTTCATCCATCAAATTGTATGAATAACTATCCCATGAGAGGCTTTTTGAAACTGCTTTAATGCATATCTTTGTAAATTAACATTGAATTGAAAGACTACGTTTTGCACAAACCAACAAAATGTATCAACCAACTCTGCACTTCTACAGAGCTTTTTAGCCTATTTAGCTCTTTGTTTTGGTTCTATAATAAACTTACTGTATAGTTCCCTCTCACTCATCAACCTTGCTTTTAGTAAGAAGCAGCCAGCCATTTCAGCAAACCAGCTCTACACAACCTGTGTACTTTCTGCTGACCACCAAACTGCAAAAAGACAAAAACTAGCAACTAGCTGTTAAAAATATTGGAGCATTTAGTCACTAAAGAGCCAGATATTTTTCTCAAGAGTTGGTGGAGATCAAAAACTACTAAAGGGAAAGTTAATGTTGGACAATGTTGACTAACTGTGTGAGGTGGATGTGCATGTAGGGAATTGTTTGCTAATCCTTTGGGTAATAGTATGCAATAAAACTTTTTGCCACTCACCAGGCAGCGTCCGTTGACACACACCGCTCCAGGCTCCGTGTCGCAGGCTGTGCCATCGAGCACACGCCCAAAGTTGTAGTAGAAGTTGTGACCCAAGGCCAGGCAGCTCAGTTCACAGGGGTTAGAGCCTGGCAGGGAAGACCTTCAGTCAGTGGCTCATTAGTTTATCATGGAAAAATAGGTGAGGCAAAAGGACAGGGAGGGAGGTGGCTGAGACACAGAAACAAGCAGGAGGTAAAGAGAAGGAACTGGGAGAGCAAAAAACTAGCAGATGTCATGGAGAAAACTCATAACCCTTTGTGGATTAAACACCCAGCAGGCCTTACAGTGGAGCCACGGCAGAATGGAAATTTTACCACATGACCGCTAACAAAACAGTTGCACACAAGCAGAAAGAAGCACACTCTCAAGACATACTTCACTAACATCTGCCAAGCCACAAGGCTCTGAGTGACGTTAACTCCCAAACAGACCCACAAACTATATGCACCTACAAGTTTGCAGACTGTACACACATGTAGAACACGGTCACATAAATAAAAACTCAATGTAGTATGAAAATAACCATGTGCCTCTCTAGTGTAAACCTTGCCGTCCACATCTGTTTTGGAGTATATTAGGGATTTTAGGTTGTAGTGACTTCAGACTTGATTGTAACTTTGTAAACAATTTAAGCTAAAATTAAAATTAAATCCCAAATGATGTATTAGGGTGAATTTTCCAACTCACTGTCTTGTTGTTTACATCCACTTACTTGGTTGATGAGGCTGACTGAAGGTCTGTGGCTTATGGAGAGCACTAGGCGTGTGTGTGTGTGTGTGTGTGTGTATGTATTCGTAGAAAAGTTTGGTTGGTTGTCTCAAGAGACGCAACCACAGTTAAATTATATTTACAGTTCTTTTTCTTTTAAACAAATATATTTTTGTCTGTTTCTATCTACTGCCCGTAAAATGTAAAGAATATACAACCACTTTGTAATGCAAAAATGCCTACATAAAAATCATGTGTGTATCTACACCACTGTTGTGAAAACTTTGTATCTCCAAACAAGTGCTCAGCAGCTGAACAGTGAATTGTCTCACTGACCTCCATGAAAGGTGGTCCATCTGAAGGAGTTTCCAGCCACTAACGGTCTGTCATTGTAGGCAGCACACTGCATCTCTCTGAAATCCTCCGAGCTGGCGGGGCACCCCTGCACACACATACACACGCACACACATACACAAACACAGTTCATTCCCTGATAGTTTATCTCAAACTCAACCATAACAACGTGCCTGACACCAACTCTTACCCAAAACTTAACCCTATCCTAATTCTAGTAGTCACCCTGAAACCTGAAGTCTTAACCCTACAATAAATCTGCATGTGTTGCAGTGTAAACAGATTTGCTACACAAAACTTATTCCTATCATGAACTGCAACACAGAGAGAAGTTGGCAATTTGCGTTCATTCATGTGAAGCCCTGAGCTAATCACACCGTACAAACTGCCAAATGCACATACATTCAAACATTCAAACATGCTTAAACATGCTGCATCCCATCTGTTTTTCCTTTAATTAATATGGACCACACTGGCTGTCCAAACACACACACACAGCCACTGACCTCACAGAGCTTTTCTAACACAATAGCAGGTGTGATACCTGACTACAGCATGACTTTGTTAAATCCCTGAGTTCAGTGCAAAGCAGTGTCGTGAAGACACGGGTTAATATGTCAGTGAAATTCCAGGTCACACCCTGAAAGCCTTTGGCTGCTACACTTGCCCAGAACACACCCATATGAACAACTTCTAGAGCAAACATCAGCCATTGTTCTAAAATGTTTACATCGAAAGTTGTACTTTCATTCAGTGTGAAAACCTTTATGCTGAAATGACCTTGGTGTTGCAGATTTTGTATTGTCTGGGATCTCCTGCACATGGTCCACCCACTGCGTTCCTGGGACACAGAAAAAATCAATAAGAAACTATGTAGTTAGCGTGCTGGTTGCTTTAATGTCTGGTTGAACAAATATGTCTATTGTACAGAAAGCACATATAGATCTGGCAAACATTAAAATACAGTTTATTCAGGTCTCATTCTTTTATTAAAATATATTAAAATATCTGATTTTAAAAATATTATTTGCAGCATAGCCACTCTGTAGTCATTTGTGTGCCACTAAGGACAAAACAAATTAATGTCAGTGTAGTTTAACATTGTAAACTGTGATCAGTGTCCTCTTGCAGCAGGAAACATCGTCCGGGGTCATGGAGACATTAAATATGTGTGAAAATCTGTTTTGTTAAAAAGTGTTTCAGGAAGTGAAAACTCTGAACCTTCAGTTGATCTTAAAATCCATACAGAATATTTTGTTGGCAAATTCCCGTATTTAGATACATTTTAAATATTTTAGAAAAGCATTTGAATCCTGTTCCAATATATATTTGTAAGACATGATACTAAAAGTTACTTAAAGACACGGGTTCAATCCCCCACTGTGACCCATCCACCGTTGTGTCCCTGAGCAAGACACTTAACCCCTCGTTGCTCCAGAGGCGTGCGACCTCTGACATGTATAGCAATTGTAAGTCACTTTGGATAAAAGCGTCAGCTAAATGAATAAATGTATTTAAAAAGCATTTCGGATTTCTCTGAAAATACAGTTCAGAAACAGACAACACACACATCAAGGCTTTAAGTTGCACTTATTTCTTAAAATCATTGGGAACTTATTTGGAATGCATTATGTCTCTAAAAATATATCTTCCTTTCCCTTCCGGATATACTGAGCTGTGTTACCCTGCAGGATATGGCTGTTATTTACCTGGTGATGCAGGTTCGTGTCCTCACTGAGGCTCCGCTCCCACAGCTACGTGAGCAGACAGACCAGCCGCTCCACGTCGCCCACTCGTTCCTGAAGTGAAGCTGCCGTCGGGCACGCACCAGACGCCCTGATGAGGACTCACCGGAAGGACCCCACGCAGAAATCCAGGACTGAGATACAAATGACAGAGGGAGAGACTTTAATGCTGATTTTTAAACCAAGCACTTTATTTCATGGTCAAGGAGTAAGAACCAATGCAGCCTGACACCTGTCAATCAAAAAAGTTATGTCTCTCTTTAAGCCTTAATATTTTCTTAGTGGAACAATAATTTTCAAAATTGCCACCTAGACACACAATAGAAATAAAGGCCTGATAGACACCTGCTTTGACATTATTGCACATTATGCATTAGAGCATTTCAGTTACTTTCTCTTGGAAATTCTTCTTTAACCTGTTAGTTTTACTTTTCTTGCTATTTTTTAAATCTAATCTAAATTGTTTAACTTCTTGTAGCACAAATTTAAAGAAAGCAACGTAAACTCTGTCTGCATTGTAAACAGTAACTTTTTAGATAAATGACAACATTTTAATAAGTCATCACTGTAAATACTGTAAAATGTTGGTATTTGCATCTTGATTCAATGTTCACAATTTTAACACTTTTTCAGAGATCACACTGATCAGCCTCTATCCTGTGCTGTTGGGCTTCTTTCTGTTTATATTGTGCATCTTGGATGGAAAAAGTATGTTGGGGGGACAACACAACACAACCCAAGTTATTTATAGTCCCACAGGCAGATACATTTGTTCAAAGAGTACATGGTATACAGTAAAAAAAATAAATAAATCACCTTGTGAGCCTGGTGGATCAGGATCATCAGAGCCAAACAATAAAAGTGATTAGAGAAATCTCAATGGCGCTCCTCAAACACATTCCAGGGTTTTTTGCCCTGGAGGAGGACTGAAACTGGCAGCGTTCCCACCGGTTTCTCATACAGGAGCTCGCTCACACACACTTTTAACTCTTCACACACTCATTCAACAACTGCTTCGGCTGCCTTTTTATCAGAAAGGGCTTAAGTCCGACTCATCTGGAGTATCTGTTGTGCAAGACGAGAATTAACACTCGGGCCAGATGTGAATAAGAACATGTGCAAAACTTGAACTTTTAGCGCTCGTCCTAGTTCCTAGTCCCTCAGCTTTCCTCATTAATATGCAAATGTATGCAGCAGGATTCTCCACTATGTTATCAGATCTACTGTAAAGCAGGAGGAGTGTGCTGTAAGTGGGATGTTTCATGTCATGTTTGTACTTGATTTATTGTGTTGACAATAAGACTTTTCGTTATTAATAATCTCACAATTATTTTTCCAATTACCATATTTTTTATTTAGTCTGTAAAATTAAAGAAAATGGTTTAAATAGAAAGAAAGAGAAAATTTTAAATCAAATAAACAGAAAAGCAGCAAATCCTCAAATTTGAAAAGAACAGCTGAGGTTCAGGTTCTTCCCCCACAAAAAGGCCTGTCTGTTTCTTAATTAGCAAACACAACTATACCAAACAACACATCCTGCTGCAGACGGACGAAAAATTATAAAATTTTGAATTTCCCCAGTATAGTTTCACTTGTATACGGATCAACAACCACAAATGAAGCTTAAATGATTATCTTTAGCTCAATTAGTAACTAAGTTTCTTCATCAACAAATCCAAATGATGGATATTAAAACAAACTTTAAAGAAACATTATTTATAAAATGATTACTGCAAAGCCTTCTGAACTCCCTGAATTTAATGAAAATAATCTTATTATATCAAAGTTATGCATATTTTAAAAGTGCTGTGAAGTGTTGCAAAGCATCAAAGCACCATAAAGCATCGCAAAGTGCTGCTCACGTCCTTTCAACATTCATCCATCCATCGTCAACCGCTTATCCTGCGTACAAGGTTGCGTATGCATATAACAGTGCTTTTCAATTTAATTTTATTGACATAGTGCCAATTCATAACAGAAGTCTCAATGCACTTTTCATACAGATCAGTTCCATACGGTTTGTAAAATCATTTCCAGAAACCCAACAATTCCCACTATGAGCAAGCACTTGGCCATACTGGCAGGTAACAGGCAGAAACCTCGAGCAGAACCTGGACTCAGGGTGGGCGGCCAACTGCCTTGACCGGGTGGGTTAAGAGAAAAAGAGACACTTTTTATTGCTGATATCCATAAATGTCCCACATCCAAAACCTCAAAACAAATAAGCTGCACTTGTAACTGTTCGTCTGCAGCGGACTGCTCATATTGTGTTTCTGTAGTAACAGCAAGAGGACAAAAACCTGAGACTGACCGAGGCTGTTTGACTTTGCGACTCATAGAAGAGGGTCGGTCAGACATGCACGTACGCAAACACACACACTCAGCTGAGAGCGACCTGTGCTTTGACTCTCCATCATTTTCCACGGCAGGGTCACCTGAGGCTGCCCTCATTAGTGTTACTGCCGGCCAAATTAGCGTTGTTAACAGTTGGAGATGGGGTGGGGCTGGCATTCTAGATTAATGAAAGTGACCTTTGGCCTTTACAGTGCCCCCCCCCCCACACATATACGCTTCATAGCCTTTGTATTCTCGTTACTCTTAGTAAAAGGATAAATCCATCTGTAGTTTGACATGGTTGCAACTAACTCTTAGTCTTGTATTTTGCATTTCATGATCCATTTTGTCTACTTGTCTTGTCCTCATCTTTAACTGGACAAATGTCGACAAAAGAGACGTTGCCAGTGCAGCTGCAATGATGACTGAATGCAGAGAATGTGTCAGCAATCTAAAACAACTTGTGGCTTGATTTTGTTTTCCTCAAAGTGTCATTACTGGCTTACTGTTATCTTAAGTGTGTTGACCTTCCCCTACATTCCTGTGTTTGATGTGACGGAGTGGTCCAGGGGTAGCCTATCTCTGTCTATGTCTGGTTATTCCAGTCGTGCCCGGGGGAGGGTTGGGGGTCGTCTGTCTGACAACAAGACAAACAGAGATGAAAGATGGATGCTGTAGTCGGAGGAGAAAATTGTGGTGTGGCAGCAATCAGAGCTGGGAGAGACCAAGAGAATGCCGGCTTATGGGGACATTACCATTCCCAAGAAAAAATACAATCAGAAGACAAACATGCTGCAAAAACAATCAAATCTGCACACTCCCAGACCTCAGCTACCAGCAGACCTGCTCACATCTGATGCTGGTCAAAGGGCTATGATTGGTTTATTATCTAAATGAGCTGGATTTTCCTCTCTGGAACCTGAGAGCGTTTTTTTCTCTGCACAAATTAGCAAAATATCAAATGTGATAAAAAGAACACATGGCGGCAGGAAAAAGTGGGGAGGCTGTGGTAAATGGCCTTGGGTCCTGACAGGTTAGGACTACAGGGCCCCATTTACATTCAGTGTGGTGCACTTGTTGAAACACTGTCATCCAGCTATTAGCTTTGTATATTTGCACAACACAAAGGTTGAAATATGGCTGCCGAGTGACTTGCTGTCTCCAACTGAACTCCTTAAAGGAGATCTTAAGTCAAAGATTTTTAATAAAGACATAGATTAAGGCTACAATAAACTATTAAATGCTATTAAAGAAAAATTCTCATATTAACAATGAATCATGAAACAGACTATCCTCAGTGATAAACCCACAGACAATTACATCCAGTTATGCAGCTTTATGGAGCTTTAATTGGAGCCTATTTTAGTTCACAGTAACACATTTCCTGTTTGGTTCAGGCTCAGGTGTGTCTCTGTTTCCATGAAACAGCGGTCACTGTATACTACCTGCCCAGCACCAAACAGCAGACAAACATAGTTAGAGACTAGTGAGGAAAGTGGAACATTTGGCAGCGAAGGCAGCACGTATTTGTCTCAGGAGTTGTAACAGATCAAAGCAAGAAAGTAAATATTGCACTTATATTGATCAGGACAGAAAAACTTGCCTACATTCAAATTCTAATGTGCTATGTGCTGAATGCTACACACATAAACCAAAATCATAAATTTATAATATGTAGATGTTGTTTGTCTGGCAGATATTTGGTCAGAAATTATGAATGCAGCTTTATTTGCTTTGGGTTAGAGCTGATAGAATTAGTCAATTAATCCACAGTAAAATAATGTGCAACTATTTTAATCATAGATCAATCACTTTTGTAATTTGTTAGAGCAAAAAAGCAAAACATTCTACATATTCTCACGTTCCAGCTTCTCTAAACAATCTGCTGCTTTGGACTTTTGGTGAAACAAAACAAGACATTTGAAAACGTCACCTTTTTTCAACATTTGTTGTAGCTGAGGGTCAGAACAGTAAGAGGTGTTGAAAGTGGGCAATTCTGTTGAGACCATGCAATGACTGCCTGACTTACACTCTGCGATGACGACAGGCAGACGGGAGCAACCAGCAGCAGGACAAAGGTCAGGGCCTGGCACAGAGTCAGCTTCCTGGAGGCAGGGAGAGAAACAAACACCGTCATTCGGATGGTAG
Organism: Micropterus dolomieu; assembly: GCF_021292245.1. Taxonomy (NCBI): domain Eukaryota; kingdom Metazoa; phylum Chordata; class Actinopteri; order Centrarchiformes; family Centrarchidae; genus Micropterus; species Micropterus dolomieu. The sequence continues at coordinate 3,907,838 of NC_060169.1, read as the reverse complement.
AATCACTGTTGCCGTTTTACATTTCACAGGAACGCAGAAACGTACAACACAAAAGTGAAGACGTAGTGAAGTTGTTACAGCAGAGGTGTTTGGGAAGGAGAAAGGACAAGAGAGCAAACAAAAAGACACAACTGACATTTCAAACAGCAGAGGTCATTAGGTCATTGATAATATCTACAAATAAGCTGCCACACCAATGTGAACCCCTGTGGGCAGAAGCCAAAGTCAGGAATGCCCCCCCATCCAGCAATTATCATTAATTTCCCCTGCCCAGTACCCCCACCCACCCCAATGGTGTCTTATTAACTCTCACACGGCCCGAGAGGGAGGGCCCGCCAGTCTGACTGAACCCCAGCTCACCCACATCTGTCAAACTGCTGACCTCCGTTACATAAAAGGATGCTAGAAAACCAGTATCACCTGCAGTGATACTGGCAGTGCAAAGGTGTGGGGGTACGAGTGAATGTCTGAAACTGTTTGTGTCCGGGGTGGGAGGGGTCACCTCAGAGTCCTGGAGGCCTACAGGTCTTTGAGGGGTGAAAGACTGATGTTTAATTTGTTTAGATTGGTAGATGTTTTATTATAGAAAGTGTATGAAACCCATGACTGAAATAGTAATCGTGTTACTTATGGATGGAATTATAGTGAAAAAATATATTATTCCCCTTGCTGAGGACCCCCCTGGAACCACCATAAGGACCTAACTGTGAAACCCATGTTTTCCATTTATGCATTTGCAAATAAAACAAGGTCATTTGAAACAGCAGCATATATTTGCATATAAAAAACAATTAAAGGCAACTGTAGTACCAACACAATGAGCCACTTCTTAGTTGCTACCAGATAAGACATCCGCTAAACCTCTTGTTGTGTCTCTTCTGTTTGTTCTTCTAGTTGCTTCATCTCCTTCTTTACCTCGGGGCAAGACACAGATTCTCCGTATGTTTCTCCCTCTGATTCATCAAACGACAAGTGCTTTTTTTCTGAGAAGTGCCAGTGATTCTTGGAAAGCCCCTCTCTTTGATTGCTTCCTGGCACCGCTTTACTGCAAGCCGCAGTGTGTCACACGTTTACGGGTCTGTTTTGTCATGGGACAAGTCATTTTCATTAACGACACATAAGGAAAAACATATGAGACAGGCAGCATTTGGAAAGTTACAGCAACTAAAACTTCCTTTGCCTTGACCTTCTCTCCCACATCTCACTTGTCCTCCATCAGCTTCCAGCCTGTCTGTCATTTATCTCTCTCTGTCTGTTTGGTCTCTTTTATCTCTCCCTGGGCCATAAACACAGATCTGCTCCAAAGCCTTTGGAGTTGGCTCAGTCCCAGGTCAGTAGTTGCCCTGTCCAATTAAACGATACACATCTCCCTCACATTTGGCTGAGCAGCCCTTCCCTTCGGCTCCCGTCCTGGCCTTACATGGGGGAATTTATATCAAAGGAGCAAGGAAGGTCACGTTGACCGAAAGAGGCACTGGCCTCATAAATCATGACTGATGTACAAGGTCTTTTCATTTTCACACATTTTATTCCCAGCATTCAAGTTGCATACAAACCAGTAGGTTTGAAACATTTACTTCCTCAACTTTCCGTTTTTTGCTGAGCATTTTCAAATGTAGATACTGTTTTAAATATTTAGATGTTTTTTTTACACCAATTAAGCAATTAGCCTACTCTTAAAAACTTGCTTGAGTCGTGAACATTAAGTCAACGTATAAGATTTCGGCCAGAATTTTAGTTAAAACATTCCAAAAATGACCTAACATACAACAACAAGTAACAGCTCTGACGTCATGTCAAACATGTCTGTGTATTGTGTTGCAGAGTCCTGAGCTCGTCCTGTCTCGTAAGACCACTTGTGCCTCGAGACGCGATAGTGAGCCACTGTAGCGTCCAGTCTGCCCTCAGTACAACATGACAGGACAAAGTAGAGCTGCCCCGAGAGCTTGTCAATCAATGCTGCTGTACGAGGTGCTCTCCCTCACCCTCCTCTACCTCTTGTTCCTCTGCTACCTCTACTTTTTTGTCGCCTGCCGCCACTTGATCTTCCCTGTCTCTGACTGGGCAGACTGGTGTGAAATCATTGTTGTCCAGGGACACACAGGAAGCAGAAGCACTGCAAAGTGCTGTGAAGTGCTGCGAAGCATCAAAGCACCATAAAGCATCGCAGCAGAAGCATTGCAAAGTGCTGCTCACGTCCTTTCGACACTCATGTTAACCTATTGGGCTTTTCAGACAGAGCAAGCGGTGTAGGTACAGCCGCATGAAACACCCTAATAAACTACTATAAATGATATGATACACAATACATGACATAATATATGATTTAAATGATCTGATACTGATAAAGGATTGAATATATGCATGCCCCCCCATGATGAAATACCAAAAAACAGGAGCAAACACCAGGCAGGAATGAAGACCTTCACACAAGGCGATGGTGCCTTTGACTTCTTTGTTGCAGAAGAAGCAATGCCTGCTAATCCAGCAGTACATAAAAAGATTAAGATATGAGGTTATTATAAAGATCAGTTGTAACATTACATGTGATTAGAAAAGAGCAGAAGAGCGGAATCACTTAAAGTAGCCTGGCTGAGGGGGAGGAGGAGGTGAAATGCTGCCTCCTATTGTTTGGAGCATGTGGTCAGGAATTACACATTGAGATGTAATGTAATGACTGTGTAACTTTCACAATACTAAATGCAGAGTACTGGCTCAGTCTCGCCTCTCTCACCAGTGTTTTTATCTAGAAGCAGCAGGCAACTGTTTTCAGCATATAAATGCTTTGATAAACCCAGTGTACAATACTTATAAGGCACAAAATGGCAGACAATCAACATTGGTGACCCACTAAACAAGCTAAAAAGTCTGATATTTCCCATTGTTTGCATGCATCCATGTTTGTATGCATCCATTTTCACAGATAACCAACACTTATGAGCAGGGTTTAGATTTCATAAAAGCTAAATTACACACATAAATAGTTTAATAAAAAGTATGTTGTTAAATTTCTTGATTATTGCTGTACTGTAATGTTTTGTGAGGTGACCTTGAGTGTTCAGAAAGAAGCCTATAAATAAAATAAATTATTATTCTGCAAGACAAAGTAATTTCTCTCAGTTTCACCTGATGTTTAGCTTCAGTTTTTGAACATGAAAAGACAGCAGCACTGGTCACTGACTGGTTGGCCCCCTCCCTACAGGGGCCCTTAAAGAGGTGAGCAGGGGTCAGTCCGCCTCCTCCTGCTCTCATTAAGACTGTAGCAGCACATTAGTGAATAGCTCTGGGGCAGGGAGAGGGAAATGGCTTTAATCAATACGAGACTAGTTGTTTATTTTGACTGACATTAGTCGCTCTCTTGACCGTGAAGAAAAAACACCGGCCCCACCCAACACGAACAACACTAAACTACTCTCATTATTAATCATTATGAAATCATCAGCCCATGAGCTTTAATTTGAATATGGCTGCTTATAAATAGAAAGAAGAAAGATTGTGTGCTAATGATTTATAATTCACTTATGATCAGTGAAACTGGTTACAGATATATAGAAAATCTGTGACCAAACTTTTATACTCGTGCTCACATTAAATGCAGGTGAATACATTTTTAAGGATATAAGTTCCATTTCACATTAACAGCTATGGGTCATTAAGTTTGTTAGATGACAATATGAGCAGAAATCAGTGAAATCTCTACCAAAACTAAGCACTCGTAGTTTTTCTGTTCTGTTCTGCTTTGTTTATGATTTCTTTTCGGAGTGTGATTTTCTGAGAAATATCTTCTTTTTCTCTTAATATAACATTGCAAATTAAATATTTTGGGGGTTTTGGACTGTTGGTTATACAGAACAAGTAAGTTGAAGATATTCACTGACGGCTCTGGTAAATTCCAATATTCCATAAAATATTTTCAGACATTCGATAAAGTATTGATCAATAAAATAATCAGCAGACAAATCAATAATGGAAATAATATGTACTGTAGTTGCAGCTCTAATGTCCTGGATGTCATATTTTCCTAGTTACAGCATAGTAACTGATCTAATATCTCTATCAAAGCAGACCCGTTTGCATGTTAGTTTCCAGGTAATAAAAATATAAGTAATAACAATACAAAGCAACACCACTTACATACAACTCACATAATGACAATAAAAATGTTTAATTGAGAAAAAAGAAATCCTAAATCTGTAAGGTAGTAGTTTTTGGTCCAGATACACATATTAAATTACACATACATCCAATTCATTCCTCTCACCATGTGTATTTTGATGCAGATTTGGATTTTAAAAATGTGATTCTAGGATTGTGAAGCTTTGGCAGAGATAAACACTTTCTAATTATGGTTGTGTTATGATGAAAGTCCCAGATTAAGACCATAACCAAAATCCCATGAATTGACACTTGAACAAAATGCAATCTGTCCACATGCAGACAGCCAGAGAGACAACAAGACCTCCATCCAGCCTGACCAGCAGAGGTAAAAGAGGCTGCACTCTCCCCACAGATAATTCCTCTGCTTCTAAAACCTTTCCTTAAACACGCCCTGACAGACAGGTAGCTCTCACATTCCCACTCTGCACAAATAAACAACAGTTATCATGCAATTACATTGAAGCTATTATTGTGCACTGGTTAGAGTGCATTGCAGCTGAGAATGTGTTCTTTGACCTCCGGGAAGTTGTGAGTCATGCCAACGCAGGAGACACCTGACTGAAGGTTCTAAGTGTTTCTGTATGGTGACCTACAGGCGTCCTCGCTACAAAAGTCTGCACACCCACCAAGTTAGGAAAAGTAATACGAGGCCTGTCTTAACCTTTGACCCACCCAGCGTCTGGGAGTGCCTGGTGGAGGGTCTTATGGTTAGATGGAGCATGCTGCTGAATGAATTGACACAACTCTGAACAGATGTTCTCACTGAAGGCTCTGTGGTCAGCTCTGACCCTTGTATCTGTATTGACTATGAATAAAGCAGCAACAATTGAACGCTCAGAGGCTGCGGTCAGCGCGCATTAATAAATCAATCCTCTTTGAACACAAGCGGAGGGTCTTTGTGCCTCAACAGCTGGCTCACTTGAAGATGTAGTAAAACATTTTAGCAAAAAGAAATAAAATACTATTGAATGTCAGGACAAAACACCCAGAAAGGATTGTGGTTAATTACTAAATGAAAGACAGACATTGGTATCGTGTTGTTGGTTTTGTTGTTGCCAAAATGTCTAGACTCTGCCTCTTGCTCAACTATGGTCCCTTCCCTTCACTTCGCTTCGCTGCACTTAACTCACTCCTTCCACGACAAGGAGAACAAACTTGGTACACCGTCATACCTCAGGGATTATAAGATTATCTTTTCACAGCCACTTTGATGGAAGCTGAGCCTCTCAGGTCATCTACAGTCATGGTCTCATAACATGAGAAACATGCTGAGATGCAAACTTGCAGACTAACATGATGGAAAAACTTCTTCAACCAGGAACATGTCAACAATGAAGCCCATCTGGAAAAGGCTGAGGAAGAGGAGCAGAGAAAGGAGAGGAAGACTGAAAAAAAGGCTTCATGTCAACTTCTTCACTTTACACGCACAGACATTAGAGCAAACACTTTTATGTAACACATAAAAATGCTTGTCTTCATGCTGCAAATGTACCCGCAGGATTGGGAGTTTCTGCATTTTGTCTCATTTTATAATTACAGCTAAAAAACACTAATGGTCCAGAGGCTGGATCACCACCAAAACCAAATCAATTGTTCCTTGGCTCAAAGCCGACATATCCATCACATTTCATGGAAATTCTTTCACAGGGTTTGAAAACATCCTGCTGACAGACAGAAACATTTGCATTTAACCGCAACCCTAAATCTGCTTGGCAGCAAACCTTTCAAAGAGTAAAGCACTTTCATGAGGTTGATGCAAAGAGACACAAACACAGAGCAGTAAACTCTTATCTGACTGAACCTTGTCCATCAGTAAGCTCACTGTCGGAGAGCAGCGGTCGCTGTGCACAAGCGAATCAAGATCAGGACCTGGTTCAAAGTAACCTGGAAACAGTATTTAGATGAGGAGGATGTAGAAGTGACATGACATGAGAAGCATTCTTCAGCCGAACCTTCTGTTAGTTTAAAAGTTGTGAAGCTGTCGGTTTCGTATTGTTAGATGTTTTATCTTTGACTGCATTTCTGACTGGAATCTTTGGAGGATGTAGACAAAAGGTAGAGCAGAAGTGAACCTGTTAGTACAAAAGGTTGTTGCTGTGGCAGAACATTATGGTCTGTTTCTTGCAAGTCAAAAGTTTAAACCTCGACCATTTGTACATTAAAAAGAACAATAACAATGCGCACCCAAAGTAAAAATAGGTCTTTTTTCACAGCAGACATTACCCTTTGTGCACGTCATTAACTAACAACATTGACAACATATGTGTAATAGCATATTTGCTTTCTTTTAGACAATGTTAGGTGACACTTCAGGGCTTAAATTGACATTAAACTCTCCTGTTTGGATCATCAACAAAAAAGATAAACAACTGTGTTGGAAAGTAGAAATTTTTTGATAACTCAAAGGTAAACGCCGGTGGGCATAAGATCGTAAGGGAACTTTATGGTGGTTCTTTAAGGATGACTCACATGACTCACATTTCAGTAAAATATACACCCCAAACAGAAACTAACAGTCCTTCAGTTAAATCCAGATCTGATTTGTCCAGGTGACTGGTGTCTTATCCATTGCAACTGAGGCTATTGTATTATTTAGAGCCATCTGCAATGACAGATCTTTCTTTACTTGTGGCAAATGTTTTTTTTGTTTTTGTTTTTTTACCTTGAACCACCCTAAAACAATGTGCTACCTTAGGTTTTTCATTAACTGTACCTTTAGTTAGTAAAAGTATACTATTTCAGTTTTTGTTGAGAAAAATTAAGAAAATAGAGGTTTGGATAACTATTGGCTTTTATTCTTCATCATGGGTCAATTTGTGAAATAGTGGGTGCCTAAAGTCCACATCCACAGAGAGGAAAAGGATTGAAATTCCTCCCCGTAGGAGAGCGTGACATCACTGAGTGTAACACCAAATTAGAGTCCTAGTTTTGAAGCTATATGCTCAGTGTTCCATGGTGAGTAGATTAAATCTGTTCATGGGGCTGATGGCTCCTTCGCTAACAAAAATTCCTCCAAACAAGTTATCAGAGAGACAGAAAATTTGCCCTGAGCCAAATCTCTCTCTCTCTTTCTGCAGACCAGTCTGACAGCGGTCCATCTGACAGACAGCCTACACATTTCTCCTGACACATTACATCAAATGCAGCCCATAAAAGGGAAAATCACACTTGGGTGTAGAGTGCAGACATGTCAGCATGTATTGTTTCCACTAAGAAGAGTAATCCAGAGGACGAGAGGGAAATCCATGGCCTTGGTGAATTCAAGTTTAATATTTTAAGAGACTTAATGCTCAGTGCGAGCAAAGATTCAGACCCTCTGCAGTCCTGTGTGTTTGTGTTCTCTGTTGCAGGGATGGGATTAGATCAAATATGAGCTGGGTATTTATAGTCGGTGACATTTAAGAGATAAAGGTAGTGTGGCAGGATGGGGGGAATGTAGAGCCAGGAGTTGCAATATCATAGATACTATGTGGCAGAAGGATTACCTCACCCAATGGCGGACGTAGCCAGCAGACTTTACGTCCAGAGAAACCATACACACAGCACAGGCAAGTAGGAACTGCTTTAAGTCAAGTTGCTAAAGCATGACACAAGTGCTCTGAGAAAACAAATATTGCACCCAAAACAACTCAGAAAAAAAGTGTTTTGAACGAACACTTTTTTCCCTGCTGTTCTTGTGATGAAGTGAACCACAAAACAAACAGCTTCCAACTGGAGGAGAAAACAAAACTCAATTGTTGCAGGAATTTATCACCTCCCATCCTTCACATTACTGCTCCAAAAAACAACTTTGCAGCTCCTTGCAAGCAAAATGACCCAAGGTAAATATTTAAAGCCACCACATATTTCCCCCTGAAATGCAACTCAATCAGATAACAGGCTCCATTTGGAAAAAAAAACCTCAACCTGGAATTTATCACCTCCCATGAAGGCCGGACACCTCTTATGAATCATCCTTATCCGTTCTCATGCGATCCTTTCTGCAGGCAGCCAGAAAACATTTAAAGTTCAATGTCTTACCTCGTCAGTAGTGAGGACATCCTTGTGGATTTGGGTTCAGGTATGTTACATTCGTTGTCAGGTGCAGTTTTTCTCCCGTATCATGGTGTGAAACGTCGCGGGTCAGATGCACAGTGCATCACAGCTGCAAGCTGCTCCGACTCACTGATTTCAGACCCAACACCATCCATATCCTACTCTCTCCTGCACGGTTCTCTTTTCTATTCTTCTGCTTTTTTAAGGGAAAAGTTAAAGAAACGTGTTTTCAATCTCAGCTGCAGGGCTCGTACTTCCAAACAGCTGTGTTACTCAGGTCCCAAAACACATCACATCAGTTTTGTCTTTCGGGACACGTGAAGTTTCAGAATCTTAATGCTGGACATTCAGGTGCAAAAAGTCTTCTCTGGCACGAAGGTCCCTTTTCTGTTTCTTCTTTACGCTAAAAATCACTAGTTTTGATTCATATGGGTAGGCATACATTAATCCAAAAGAAAAAAGTACATTTTATGTACGCAAGTCTCACTATCGCCTCCAGGCAGGTGTTTTCACTTGTGCCCAGTCCTGCACGGATAAGACACTCCTGCAGGTAGCTCCAGTAGTTGCTTCTTCTCTTCTCTTCTCTTCTCTTCTCTTCTTGACTTTCCTCTCAGCCCAAGCGGGTCCAATGTGCAAACGGTGCGGCAGAAAACCCGGTAAAGAGCACAGAGAGCCACCGGCAATGCCCCACTACTCCACAGTGCGTGGCCGTGTGAGCGTAGTACTGCTCTCTCTCTCTCTCTCTCTCTCTCTCTCTCTCTCTCTCCACCTGAGCGTTGCATTCCTGAACATGCCTCTCTCCCCCAATCACAGCCCAGAACACTGACACTGTTTCCTTCAGAAATCCTGAAGGTGAAGAGCGGTTGCTTTACAGTGCTGGAAGATAAACTCAAAAGTTTATATAGAAGTTTAAAAAATCCTACATTAAACAATAGTCCATTCATAAATTAACAATATTGTACAGTGAATATAATGTACCCAAGCACCAAGAATAAGAATGATTACTCCATTAAATAACCACCAAATCGGAGGTGGTGCAATAATGTTATGATGAATGTTAAATCGTAATCTAAAAAGTAATTAATATAGCCATGAGATGATTTTTTAAAATCCATAAAGGTGTTTCTGTGTAGTCAGATGCAGTATATGGCTTTTTGTGTCTCTTATGCTCCAACAGACAGTTGGGGAAAAATTAAGAAATATGTGTGATTCATATGCTGTGGCCTTCACAGTCTCTAGATCATTTGAACACCATAATAACACCAGGGAGAAGAATATCTTTCAGAAGGATCATGTTCCTCCCTCCAGTAGAGATTTGGGGAATCTATTGTTGGGGACTGATGGTGGCCCAACACCTCACTGAGACACTTTGTTGGTTTTTGCTTTAATGTATCAACCAACTGCATATTTCCTGTTATGTCCTGTGACCATATTCCTATATGGCCTTATGTAGTCTAGAGGCATTAACAAACCAAAGGGATGCTCAGAGCCCTGCGTCCATGTTAGGTGGTGTCAGAGCTACAAATGATGCGCTGGGCCCCTGTTAACCTCCAGCTATTTTTCTTTGCTGTAACACTTCCTGGCCTCAGGTAGTAACTGCAGTAATTTAGGAATATGCAGTACAGAACTAAAATAATGAGGATCTTGAACCCACAATTTTTTTTTATTACATTCTCACAAACCAGTCTACACACAGCAAGCCTGACACGTTTGTTCTTTTATGGGGCCCCAGGGGCATTTCCTGCTTTGCCAAAAGAGGAGGAAACTATAAATAAGTTATTCATATATTTTTTTAAATAAACAAATTATTTGTCACTTTTAATAGCCATTTATCTTGTGCTATATCATGAATCATATTATTATGAGGAAGCTTATTGTGACTTGTAGAGTTTCCAAAAGTTCCTTCATGAACTTCTATGTTTTATGGTAGTCAGTAGAGTTTACAGTGACCTCATTGAATAGCTGTGAGTGTAACTTTGCAGTTTTACCCACCTCAGGCTTTATTGTACATCACACACACACACACTCTTTCACCCTCTCCTCACCTTCCTCCTGCTCTGTGACACGTCCATTTCACCAGGCAGCTGCTTTAGGGAGACAAACGTCTTCATCTTCATGTCAGGACACCTTTCTGTGTTAATCACTCCATACCAGCTTTCCTTTTTCTACGGATGTCTAATTCATTCTTTGTAACTGTATCCCTCAAGCATCTCCTTTGTTTCTCACTGAGCTTTACATTTGAAGTACCATATTCCCTTTTAGCAGGTTTTGTTTTACAGTTGGAAAACATTTTGTGATGTATGAGGCAGTAACATGCAGGTCTCCAGTTTCCTACATTGCTTGTACAGCAGTACAAATGGGACAGCTCAGTGATGGTGAAGCAACCACACAGCCTTTCTGTGAACTCAGAGCACTGTCTCCACCTCGTTCTGTCACAGTCTCTTTAAGCTCAGCCAAGCTGGAGACAATTCATCAGAGCTGTGCTACAATTTCAACACTTTCGACCTTGAGTTATCATCTGGAGTCATGCAGACATAACAGAGGAAACAGGACAACATTAGTTTTTTTCACAGGGGTGTTAAAGCTGTCTTATCTGTCTCAGAGCCTTCACTCCAACCTCAACTGTCAGTTTTCATTATTACTAGTTAGCTTGTTTTTGACTATATGTCTTGTGTGCTCAATCAGACCACTTACAGACCAGTACACAGGATGTGATGTTGCAAGCATTTGAAGCCCATTACAGATGCCAAAAGAATGATTTACAAACCTACACATGTTGACTTGCAGACAACATGAGCCTGCAGCGCCATAAATGAGCATCAGACAGGCAGTGGTTACAGAGTGCAGGTGTGTTCACTCAGGTTATCCGTTGCTCTTGTCTCCTCAATAACACACATGTTTGGTTTAAGTATCAGGGGATGCCAAGGACTAGAATATTTCTCTAAAGTAGAAATGTAGTTGCTTGACACAAAATGAAAATTGTGTTATCAAATCATATTTTTATAAAAAAAATAGGCTGGCAATATACTTTATTTTTATTGCTGTCAACAAATCCTATTATTTTTAAAATAAAACGCAAATTTGATTCTAAAACAACTGCTCACCATAGTTTTTAAGCAAACATTACTCAAACAGGAGCAAATAGTGCATTTGTTGGGGACTATTTTCAGTGGCGGACTAATCCACATGTGGTGCTCTAGTGAGTATTTGGGGCAGCAGGGTGATGTATGTGGGATTGAGTCAAATTAAACTACAGTGTGTGTTTATGGTAATGAAGAAACTTGTCACCGAGAGCAACAGTGTGGCTCACTGATGTGTTTTTAATAGTTTCTGAACAACAATGGAGCTCTATGGCACAGAGGAAGAAGATATATCAAGTCATGTCAATTTAAAAAAACAGGGTTATGAAGTGCTTTACAGAGGGATGGAGGTCTTGCACAGTAACACACAATACTTGTTAGTAGATACATATTGGGTTTCATTCTTTTCAGTTTCAGTCAGAGAAGAAGAAACATCTAATGTCATCTGACTTATTCTTTAATACTATGGTTTACACTTTTCGGCACTGTATAGAAGTACTGACATGCTGACATGCTGGGTCTTTTATTATTAAAAATGCACTAACTTTTACAAGCTCTAAACAAATTGCCAGATCAACCAGGACTTTAATTGAAAGGGTTATAACTTTATGTACTTTATTACTCAAGGAGAGCAGAAAGTAATCCCACAAACGGCCACTTTGAGTAACAATTACTTAGTTGCATTAGGGTTAAAATGGCATTCCAACATTTCAAGGTAACTCAAGTGTGTCAATAAATCCAGTTTCCTGCCAAAAATGTACACAGTATTTTCTTTATCAGAAAGAGGCAAATCAGAGACAAACATCCTTCAAACCGGGCCATTGGTACCAGAATATTTTTAATGGATAGGATCACATTTCTTCCACATTAAACAATAGTAAAATGCCCATATGCACTTTGGAAGAATTGGTGTAATTGCTCCTTCTGCCCACACTGGCTGTGAAGACATCTCTTCCCAATGTAATTCCAGTGTAAAATCCACAGTCGTCCCTCTGTGCAAACAAATACTCAAGTTAAGCTGAGGCTAATATAAGGCTTATGTAGCCTCAGCTTGTCAAATCAAGTGGGTATCTTGTAAAGCTAGGTTCTTCTCGACATGACATTGCTTCTGTGTGTCACCATCACTTCACTGCAGCGAGGTAATATTGTCCAGGGAAACATGGTGAACACAAAAAGGGAATTTCACACTGAAATATCTTTTAGTGTACCCAAGTATTATACATATTGTGGTTTTGAGGCCTTTAGGTCTTGTTACAATATTTTTTTTTTCTCCCATTTGTTGTGTGAAAAGATTCATCACCATGACGGTGTTTTTCATTCTACAGAAATGTTTTCGTCAGCGGTGAGTGGCTCCTCTGTACCTGTGTATATAATGATTAGTCAAGTGCTCCAAGGCCTCTGTGCTTGTCTCTGCTTGTAGAGACATTTTCCTCGGCCCTCCCTATAGTTCCCCCATCTTTACTGAAAACTCGTCACTGTTTAGTGCGCCGCGTGTTTACTGAGAGACAGATAGCCAAGTGTTTACAGTAAATATCACATTCATGCACGTACGCTCTCTCTTTCTTTGTGTGTGTGAATTTTGCAGCCTACAGTGTGCGGCTCTGTAATAAGATGCTTCTGAGCTGAAGAGGCACTTTTATCACTCCTCTGAGACAGTAGTGGGGAGGTGGGTGGGGGGTGGAGGGGAAAGTCGGAGTGCTACACACCCTACCCCCCCCCCTCCTTTCAGGTTTTTACTGAGCTTGGCATCCTGCCAGTATGAATGGAGAAACCTGATGGGTGGACAAGGTGTCTCACACACTGATGAAATACTGGCGGTGGTGGTGCGAAAAGTGTTATACATTACATGCAGCTTTAACACAGCTGCAGCTAGGAAATTATATGTGCTTCAGCTTGTATTTTATCTGTCTGGTGAAAACCTCCAACTTACATCTGACTTTAAATAATGAACATGGATGATTAAAAAGTGCATCTACAGGGCCACCCCACAGGGCTGACACATCTTAACATAGCGACAATCAAAGTAACTACAAAATCGTTAATGTTGAAATCACGGCAACCTGCTCTTTTGGTTTCTCTTCAAAATTTCCACCATTTTTGTTCTTGCTCTTTCAGTCTGCTGCTGACCTTACTTCACATGCTGGTATACTGCCTCCTCTGTTCGTATGCTTACTTACATCTTGCAGTCACCTAATCATTTTGAGAATGCATACAATCAACGCCCAGAAGAAATGCAGCTTTCTGTCCGTTTTCTCTTACTGATGTGCTCTACCCAAGGGAAAAATAGCTGTATTATTGAAGGGCAGTTACAAGGTGAACATTTTGGACTGACATCTTGCATGATTTATTTTTTAGGAGGTACTGACATGCGCCAAGGGTCTGGCCCATATTCATATTCATTTATAGCATTTAAACGAATCTTTTCCAATATTTTCTTTTCATTCACATGTATCCCATCATTTTATTATCACTGTGTTTTTGATCCAGCTCAAGATCTTTGAATGCCCAGCAGCTTAAAACTGTGTATGTAACAAGACAACATGCAGGTCTGAGCAATACAGACAGGTGATTAAAACTTGGATAAGCGTCATCAAGCATTGTAAAAAAATATATATAATAAAAAAAATATATATATATATATTGTCTAGAGCAGCATATTTGTGGATTTAGTAAACACACAAGCATGTTTGTGTCTCTAGAGCAAACAAACTAACTGACAAATGAACACTGAAACTCTCTTGAGGAGATTGATTGAGTTAATTTTATTCCAGACATGTGGCCCAGCTGAAAAATAGAGGTATCAGAAGAAAAGGTATGTAATAAGAGTATGAGAATGATCTGATTGTCCACATATGCAACAATGTGGCACCATCCCAGCATGCATCATGGGTGGTATTTGAAGTGGGTGTATACGTGCCCACTGGATGACATGGCAGGCTTTTATATTTTGAAATCCTGAAAGTCTTCAGAAGACCCTGCAGGCACTTCCATCAGTCACCTAGGCAACACATTACAGAATACATGGATGTGATGTTATGACGTGTTTTGGATGTGGCGCTGGCTTAATGGCTCTAGCAGAATTATGTAGTGAGCAGGCACTTGCGGAGGCTATGAAGGTTTGATGTAGCTATGGAGTTCATGAAGTTCATAAAACAAAGGAGGTGGAACAAAGAGGACAACAAGGTTGATTTACTGCCGGCAGGAAGGTATGAGAGAATTACACAGTCTGTGACTCTCAGGTTAGAAATCCTCAAAAAACAAAGCTGTTTCCCAGGAGTGTGCAGTCAGGCTTGTTCATCAGGACCTGAGTCAGTCATGTAGCTATGTGTTGTCCAAACCATAATAGGGGCTATTCATTACATGCAACCACCATAGAAATTTTACCAACCGCTTTCCAACAGGAGAAAATAGTACACGCAAAAAGCAACTTGAAACCTCTTGTAAATACCATCCAGTACATTTACTGGACTGTTTGAATACTGTAAAACAGGCTGAACATCTGCAACAAGAGTTTATGTACAGAAACCAAACAGTCACATACTGCTCTCAACTGGCTGAATGAATAAATCAGTGCAAAAACAACATTGTGTGCAGAGTTAGAGGATGTGATGAACGTTTGGGACCACAGATTCTACAACTGATTTGAAAATGAGTATGATGGATGTATCATTGATGACATAAAATGCTATTCATAAGGACTGTTGTGTGTGAACCAAACCATATTGACCTCCACAGCCACATGATCGAGAGCATGATATTGGGCCTTGATTGACATGTGAAAATATTGTACAATAACGATTATAAACTTCATTCATATAGCATCTTTTAAAGCAGCACCATGAAGTGCTTTTCAAAGGTAAAACACAAAACAACAGAAAAAACAAAAAAATGTAGTGAACAAAATAGAACATAATGTGCCAAATACAACTAAATAAGATACGTAAAATAAAACACATACATAATGTAACTTCAGGCAGGGATCCCAAAGCAAATGTAAACTCAAAAGTAATATAACAGGCAAGTCATTTCCCAAAATCCACAAACACTGTGAGGAGAATATGGGGACGGGCAAGTCTCTACCTAAAAAGAAAACAGCAACATGCCATTTCAAGGCAACTTATTGTCTTCTACATAGGTCATACACATCTCTAGGATGAGCAATATTTGAGGATACCTACACACTGAGCTAGTAAACAGTGTGGCTTTTCCCTGCAAATTCACATCACCTGTGAGCAGTCCGACCTGATCTAAACAAGACGTCTGGATGGGAAACATGTGCTGCCTCTGTCCAGGCTGACGTGATCTCAGTGTCTCTCCTTCGCATGTGGAGTCCAGTAAACCTCATGCTTCAGTGCAGGCTGCCTCCTGTCCGGCACACTGGTGGTTACTGCAATTACAATAAATCACACACACACACACACATAGACAAACTCAATTCTCCTTGGGCTGAGGTTGCACAGATTCAGTTGTGTTTATATCAGCGGCACGGTAGTCTAAGAAGCACATCTCAATACAAACATCTATCGGCCACCAAACACAGCTGCAGGAGTGAACCAGCGCCACTGCACTATGTGTGCGTGTGCATGTAAAGATAACTTCACATTTAACAAATAAAAAAACACAAACACGCAGTAAACAAAGTTATCCCGGACTTACTTATTGCCAACAGATGCTCCCACTGAGAAGAAATGTGGTTCAAACTTGTTGGCTGAGAATAACACATAGCATGTAAACAAAAGCCAAAACCAGCACCAACCACATCCACCACATCAACTCACAAGGCAGACCGCAGGTCAGATGCTGCCGCTCCTCCTCCCATTCTGGGAATGAGGTTTATTTGAGCCTGTTCAGCTCTGATACTGCTCCTGTTGTGTGTGACTAAGCTATTTCAGTCACTCACAACACACAACAGAGGTGTGACCGCGCTGTCATCTGAGTAGCAGCATGCTAAAAATACAGATCACAAGCACCACAAGCACATGGTATATCTGGGTTTTTATTTTACTTGTTATATGATAAGACATTCCCATGAACATCTTGAGGGGACAAAAAAATAAATAATTGAAAACAAAAGTTCATATCATCCCATTTGGTCTTTGGGAAAGCATTTTCTTGAATTTTCCATAAACGTGAAACTGGGTTGAGATCTAGTGACTGTAAAAAGGCAGCAGCATTATTTTTGGAAATGTTCCCAATAGATTTTGAGATATATTAACTTGACAGCGACAGATGGACCGACATACAGTGGGTACGGAAAGTATTCAGACCCCTTTAAATTTTTCACTCTTTGTTTCATTGCAGCCATTTTCCAAAAATCAAAAAAGTTCATTTTATTTCTCAGTAATGTACACTCAGCACCCCATCTTGACAGAAAAAAACAGAAATGTAGAAATTTTTGCAAATTTATTAAAAAAGAAAAACTGAAATATCACATTGTCATAAGTATTCAGAGCCTTTGCCGTGACACTCATATTTAACTCAGGTGCTGTCTATTTCTTCTGATCATCCTTGAGATGGTTCTACACCTTCATTTGAGTCCAGCTGTGTTTGATTATACTGATTGGACTTGATTAGGAAAGCCACACACCTGTCTATATAAGACCTTACAGCTCACAGTGCATGTCAGAGCAAATGAGAATCATGAGGTC